>NW_020653900.1:3857615-3893143 GCF_003589595.1 Hyposmocoma kahamanoa | reverse complement strand
TCCTTCGATCCGGTCGGATTCGAACCGACGTCTTCTTGCATACCGTGCCAGACGCTATACCAACTAAGCCACGGAACGAACCAACGGACCTCACGAATTTTTCTATGTGCTTGCGTCGTGTCTTTGTACTTGGTCTTTCAACTACATTCATGTTAGGAAAGATCAGTTTCATTCAATCGTTATCAGATATTATTTTATTGAAATTTTCTGTCCCGTGTTCCTTAACAAATACATCAAGGGACAATGAGCTTATTTCACAGTAAGAGAGTATATTTTATATAAATAAAAGATAAAGGTTTAAATATCATGCAATGAATTTCTTCGCGTCTACCTCACGTGCTTCAAAGCCTACGCAACCACGATACCATTTCGTTTTAAAGACACTCCCTCACCAGAAACAATCTTCTGTAACGTAACAATTCAAGATTCGATTTAGAGAATTACGTCATAATACAGCCTCGCTGAATACTGAAACAGTTGTTTTTACAATGTCAGACGAAATTGACAAATTAAATCAATCATCTTGTTTTATTAACTTATTATAATGTTGAGTATGACGAGAATCCCGTAATACTCTGAGTTCCCTATATCTTGCAATTTCAGGCTATCCCATTTTTAAACTTGACCTCGAAAGGAAAAAAACGATATTACGTACACAGGTGCGTTCACGCCGCTGCCGTTTAGGTCCAGGGACCTATAAGCCTGCGCCGCGACAAGGCCATTACAAGTGGTGCGCATTGATGTTATAAATTGTACCACGGGTGCTCTCACTCACTGCTGTAATGTTACAAATTGTATCATTAAAGGTTGCGTACTGTAATGCTCGGTTCTCTGATGTAATCCTCGAATTTGAACAGTTACATTCCAGACGAATAAATAAATTTTAAGAAACTACTTATAATGGCGGACTGGACGTGTTTGCATCCGGTTACATTTATAAGTAACAATCAAATAATTTCACAGCTCTAAATTACAATTCAATCCGTACTTTTCAGTTAATAATATATATAACGAATGAGACAAAAGTACTGCCTTTAATTAAGTTTAACTTTGTTTGCCCGACGTCGGTATTTGCTGTAATACCGGTTAAAAACCTTTGAGGTATTTACATGTCCAGGAATTCATTAATTTCAGGAATTTCAGATAGATGGCTTTAGGGAACACCCGGGGCATTTATTTTTTGTTGTCTCCAAAAGTGTACTTATATTGTAATTGCAATGCATCTGAATTCTTTTATATCTACGTATAAATTGATTAGAAATGTGAAAAACTAAATATTTCTGGTCCTTATCTTGTTTTTAATTCTCATTTTTAAAATTATATTTATACAATCAATTTCATTGAAACAACAGAAATAATTATGTTGACATGACAACTCTAGTTATATATTGACACCTCCAAATGGAAGAGTTCGTGGTTATGCCTGCGAATAGAGCTGCTTTTATTATCAATTTGGAGCACTTTCATTTCTAGTAAGAGATCTTTTGGTACTGCTGTAAATACCTTTTTATTCAATCTGTTTAAAGTATTTATTTCCACAGACATTAAATACATAATAAAGAAGACAATAATAAATCATTGATACAAAGATCGAACAATATAAAGAAAGTCTTTCGATTTCGCTGTACTCGAACCAGCGTCTGTTGCCATGCCGTAGCCACCGCTCTTAACTAACTTCTTTTTTTTAAATTTTATTGCATGTTACGATGTTTTACTACCATGATATTCAATTATATTTTGTGAAACTGCTTCACTAGTTTGTTATAATTATTAATAACAAAACTTAGAAAAAAAATATTCCATCCGGCTGGATACGAACGAGCACCGACAGGCAATCCGTGTCAGATCTTCTGCCAATTAACAAGTTATTTCACAAAAATAATTAAATACCATAGCAGCAAAAGAACGTGACATTCAATAAATCTTAAAAATAACAATTATAGAAACATTTGTGACGTCAGTTTTCTGATGAGCATAGCCAAAGGTAATATTGATTTGCCAGAATTGTAGTCACATGGTAAATGGTTGTTAAATTATTTTTGAATAAATCGTTTTTTAAATTTAGCAGTATTAAAAATTGAACACAAATATTTCTTCAACAAATATATCATATTTTTTAATAATAGTTGATTACAAAACATTAAAACCACGATATACCATAGACAATGTTGGTTAAATCTGTGGCAGCTTACATTAAATTAAGCTTACGTACATTTCCGAATGATGACAGACGCAGAGAGGGGAGCGCGGTAACCGACGCCAGCGCGGCCAGGCTCTTCAGATTCAGACAGCGCTAGAACGTCTTAAGAGCTAGTCTACGCTCGGCTTGGTCGCGCTCCCGATGTAAAACATCCGTTCAAATCAAAATTGTATTGTAAATCGAAGATTATTGCTTCCCATCACATTAAACATACTTAAGTAGTTGTGAAAGTGAAAGCTCCCGCTTTAGGGCTTACCCTATCATTCAATTTATTGAATGACACGCAAAACACTTGTAACGCTTTTATTTGCTAATTTCATGTTTTGTATTGTACCAAATTGTACTATGTCGTTATTGCAGCTCTTTCTACGATTATATATGTATATATGTACAACGTAAATTTGAACCCTAGTACCAAACGCTTTGAGAAATTTTGAAGATTGCGTCATCAAAATTTCAAACTGTAACGATAAAATTTAATTGTATGTTTTCAACAGACGTTGTTTCTTTGGCTTATTTAGTTTTTATTCTTTCCTAACAATAAGCAAACGTCTCGGCCTTCAGCCTTACTATCTAAATTATTTTTTGTTTATCTATTATTACACAATTTAAACTGCAACTCCGTTCTGGTCGCGCCACCGGCAATTGTTACTACGGTGCTTCTCTAATTCTCTTTTGCCGTCTGTGGGTTTTCAGAACGGAGGCAAAAGCACTGTTACTACCAGATGGTTGTCCGTTGCAGGAGTTACCTTCGGATTTAGTTACCTTCAGGTTGGAGAGTTACCTACGGGTTGGAAAGTCACCTTCGGGATAATAGTTACCTTACACCTGGAGCTTGACTACGTCCGGATTAGGACGAAACAACATCCGCTGAACGGCTACCAATTGGAGTACCATACTCGGAAGCAGAAAACCTAAAGTCTTAAGACACGTTACCATGACCGGTAATAAATATATGTACCGTTTTTTTTAATTTAAATTTTAATTCGTGAATATTTTTTTTTATTATTATTATTTTAAATTACCGTAAGTCTTTGTTTGATTTTGTACCCTCATAGGGAAAATAAAACTAGGGAATCGAGCCCGGTACAATATCACACATAAACCTGCGCACAAACCATTTGCAGCAATTGTAAGCAAAATACATACGTGGTGCGTGGACTGGCGATGATTCTTAGACTATGGAAACCAAAGGACATGTATATATTGACATATATAAATTAGACATTGAAAGTGAAAACATAAACATTTTATTGTCTTTGTTAAACTACTGTGTGCCGTCGTAAGCCTAAAGAGACAGTACTACATTGATTTATGTCAAACACAGGAATCGAAAATATATACGTCACCTTAAATGCCAACTTTTCCTCGTTTTACCATTTTTGGAGTACCTTTGACATCCGTATCCGGTTGTCAAAGAGAAGTACATCTAATGTCAAGACCAATGTTTGGCCAAATGTTTTAGTGAATTATTCACATGAATTCAATGAATTGTAATGAAATTGACAAACATATTGACAGTGAGAACAATTTCGCTGCAGCATTAAGGGGTGCGGCAGTAGACAAAGCGGAAATCAAGCGAATGTTACATTACACCAGTGTGTTATTTTTATGCCTGTAAATCGTACAATAGCCCAAATATCTCATGTAATTAGACTCATATAAGTGGTTTATTTATAAGTCTTGCCGAATTTTGCTTTGAATACTTTAGACTGCCTGTTTGTTACTATATTTTGATGATTGTTGATAACGACTATTTTGAGATAATGTTGTTCTTGTAAGCAGACATATTATCGATATTCTGTTATTGAAAAAATTCACTACGAGCTTTTTATTATTTTTTTATTATTATTTTTAAAGTTTACCTACAAATGAAAAAAGAAAGAAAGAATTGTTGGAAATTATAGGACTGCCGAACATAAACATTGGATCAAATACCATCTTCGTTTGATTGCTCCACTCAAATTTAAATAGAACTTTGAATGTGACTAGATTACATGATAATGCAATTCCATCGTTACATTTATTGGTAAATAACTTTATATTTAATTTTGATTAAAATGGCTCATTACTTGCCTAGTAAAAAATAGCCCTCTATTAATCATACTTTGATTACAGTAAAGTACAAAAATTTGCAAACATAAAACACTGTAACAACAGTTTCAACATTAAAGCCATACATTTGCATGTCGATATTGACTTATCTGTGATTAAGGTATAACATTAAATCCGCCATCTGTGGTGAACATCTTTGGTTTAGGTATGGACGTTTATTCCATAGATAAGGCAGCGCCTTTCCTTTATTTTTTTCCATCCCCTAAGCGATGATTACAGTGGTTTTTGTTTGTCTATTATTTTTGATTTTTTTTTTCTTAAAATCTCTTTTTGGCAAAAGAAGGACTCTAAATTGTTTCATGTTGGTGGTAATTAGTAAATGACATTGGATTACTCTTATTTATGTATACTAACAATTTTATTATTTGTTCGTGAATTTGCCTAAAATGTATAAATAAATAAATAAATAAATAAATCTCTAGTCAGCGATGGTAGCTGTAAACGTACTTCGGTGAGTGAAGAAATAAATTTGTCGCTTTCCTATTGCAAAAAATTCGTTAAAAACCAAAAACAAAGATCTGCAGTACATAGAAAAATTAACAAGGCCTGTTGGTTCGTTCCGTGGGTTAATTGGCGGAGCATCTGGCACGGATTGCCTGAAGGTGCTGGTTCGAATCCAACCGGATCGAAGAAATTTTCCTTTGTATTATTCGATCCTAACAAACTAGTGGAGTATTATTAAAAAAAAATTACGTAGTGGTAAAACATCATTGGTGACGCTATAAGAAAAAAAATTCCTTCGATAGCTCGTGGAGAGCTGCGGGATAAGTGAGCACACAGAGTAAAGAGAAGGGAAATCGTACTACCACCCTTTAGATCCAGAACGTCATGCCCCCTCCACATGATGGGCCATCTCGATGTCACGTAGTGGCCGTCATTGTCGTGGCGTCATCTACACGATGGCTGTGTTCATTCGTCGGATTGTCGAGCGCGAAGATGGACGTGGAGTCAATTGCAACGACGGCAATTTATTTATTTACTACGTACAAATATTATAAGTGAGTACCAGAACAATTAAAAAAATGGCGTAAAAGAAGGTGATGGACCCACCGTAACAGAACATGGTTTGTAAGTTTTTTTAATAAAAAACTGAATAATGGATCATCGTTTGGAGAGAGCGCCAATATACGCGCCACTATCCTTTGATATGCGCACCGAAAAGCGACAACAAAACAATCACAGGCCATCGTGGTTGCCACTACGCTACTACGTCCTTTATACGATGTGCCATCAAAAAGGACCATCACGATGGGCCATTGTGTAGAGGAGGCATCAAAGGGCTCATTAACACTGCTTCTCCTTTTTATATGCGGCCGGACACCAATAACGTCAGTATGAAAACTTGCGATACACATGGGGGCGGAGATGCGGAGAGTTACTAAAAATTCGCGATGAAGTTTCTAATTCGAATGTAATGTCACACCTTACTGGATGGAAAAAAATTAAAAATAAATCACCGTAGACTATCGAAACTAAAGGACATGTTATATTGACATATAAATCAGACGTTATATGTATATGATGCATTTCGACGTTGAAAACACAAACATGTTATTGTCTTTGTTCAACTACTGCGTGCCGTTGTAACCCAAAAGAGTAGTATGTGCCAAATACGGGAATCGAAAATACGTAACGTCATCTTAAATGCCAACTGTGTCCACTTCACCATTTTTGGAGTACGGAGACGGTTGTCAAAAGGAAGTACATCAAATGTCAAAACCAATGTTTTATTGAATTATTCGCATGAATTGTAATTAAATGGACAAAAATATTGACAGTGAGTATAATTTAGCTATTGATAAAAATGTGTCGCTGCAGCACTAAGGGATGCGGCATTAGAAAAAGGGAAAATCAACCGAACGTTACATTGCACTACACTTACATTACACATTGTGTTATTTTTTTGTCTATAAATCATACAATAGCCCAAATGTTTCATGTAATTAGACTTATTTAAGTAGTTTATTCATAAGTCTTGCCAAATTTTGCTTTGGTTACTTTAGATTGCCGGTTTGTTTGCATATTTTGATGATTGTTGATAACGAATAATTTAAGATAGCGTTGTTTTACTACGTGAGTACGAATGCCGATTACGCGAATGATTATAGTGTGAAGACGGTTGCGCGAAAGATTAAATGTGCGATAATTCATTTGTACGAATGGTCAGTTGCGCGAAGCTTAAATGCGCGATAGATCATTTGCGCGAATGGTCAGTTGCGCGAAAGTTTGAATGCGCGATAGTTCATTTGCGCGAATGACGATAGCATGAAGATAGATTCACTGCTGCTGAACATGGAGGCCTATACCAAAGAACGCCACAACGACCTGTCTTGTGCTGCTTGCATCCAGCGGACTCTCGCAAGCAACTACATTATCCTTTATAATTTAATGGACCGTTTTACGCTTCATTATAAAGAGCTAAATCTTAATTTTCGCGATTGTTATTATATTCTGCTTCTATATTATATATTTCTTTGTGTTGTATGTATTTAGTTATTCATATAATATATAATAATATAGTTTGATATATCTGTTTTGGTTTAGCCAGCGTAAGATATTAACACCAAAAACATGAAACTACCAACCACTTTATTTTGAGAAAATGTTTATAACCTATGATACACCCACAATCAAAACGAATCTAAAGATACATCATGTGTCAAAATCCATCAAACCGTTTAGGCTGTACAGCGTGAAAAAGAAATGGACATACATGCACTCGAAAAACATAACCCTCTCTACTGATGCAGCCATGAAAAAAATGTGTCATTTGCTCGGTATAACAATCGCGAAAACCTAAAAACTCGATTAGTATATAATAAAAACTGAATTATTTATTTATTTATTGCCACAAAACAAGCTTACCCTGCTCGACTTTCCTTTGTTGAGGGGATTATGTAGAACGTTTATTTCCTTAGCATCTTCATTTTGGGCTGCCTGTCCTCTCTTAATATTTAAAATGGCAGCACCAGTAGGGTACCTATCAGGCAGAACGATTTAAAAAGTAAACCTCGAATCAAAACCCAGTGGCACAATGCTAACAGTATTATGCAAAGTCGATACCGAAATGAAGTGACGTAATCGCCGTTTGCGGGTATAAATCCGTATAATGTGATCGAGGCCACGTCAGCATTCCCCTATCTGAAGCGGCAACGTGAAAGGTCTATTTAAACCAGTTTTTTAAGTTATTCTAAACAAGATTCTACGACAGCGAAAATATGAGATGATCTCCAACGTTTTTTTGTTGTTGTGGTAATAAAGAAAAGTGATGGTACATAATACAGGGTAATTTATAACAGACTTCAAAAAAGGAGGATCTTCTCAATTTGACTGTTTTTTTTTCGTGTGTATGTTACGTGATTACTCCGACATTTATGAATCGATTTCTATGATTCTTTATTTTTTTGTACGCAAGTCAGTACTTATATCCTCCAAAATCCAAAAAGAATGGTCCCAATAAATTTTAAAGGCAATATTCCCTCTCTTAATGTGGCAGTCATAGTACATTTATGAAAAAGTTACTTATATAAAACAAAATATTATTTTTTTATGGAAAAAAAATGACGGATATTAATACAAGAAATAAAAATAAACTAGTTGTTCTTGACAGTCGTCTTCATAAATTCTCAAATTTATTTAAGGGGCAATGTATACGCTTCTATAATAAGATTCCGATTGATAATCAAAATTTGCCATTTACGAGGTTTAAAACTATTGTGAAACAAAAACTTTAAACTACAACTTCTGCATACTTGGATGACAAAAATCTGTGGTAGTGACCCGTTGTAGTCTCAATCTAAGATGTTTGCAATAAGTATTGTAAATGTTAAATATATTCAAATGTATATTTACTTACGAATGAGCGGTAGAGTTTAAACAGTATGACGATTTCAAGTGTAATATGCTTACCTATGAAATAATGACTTTGGCAAATTAGAGGCCGAATGTTGAATTTTACTCACTTTTCATCAACTGCGGATTTGCCTGTGTAATCGAAGTGTTTATGTATAAGACCCATATATTTTTTATTTTGTTTGCTTCGATGTGGCCTGAGTTTTATATCCATCGTACACAAAGCGCCTAGACGTAATTCCATCTAGCCAGAAATCATGTTTTAGGATTATTCTGAAAATATGATTGATGAATGCTAACTTACTCTCCGATACAAAACATTTTAAATATCTTGTTTCAATTTGCCTGCTGTTTTTGAACAAGGTAACTTCCTCCGTTGTGTGTTCCTTAATGTACGCGATTATGTCACTTCTGTCGTGTTCTTTGATACATTGGAGATAAAAATAGGCAGTTTTATTGTCGCCGCCATGAATTTTCCTTCTGGCCTCACGTTTGCTTTTTCAGTCGTACCGAAAAGGACTTTATTTTTACGTTTCTTATAGGTAAGTTTCTTCCATGGGTTAGCCCCTACCACTCGATCTCGCTGAGCACTCGCTATTAGAGCCTCTGCCATTGTTTTCTTAGCGCAAACTCGATCGTAACTCACGCTATGACTGCCCGCCATCGCTCTCCCACGCAACGCGCGCGAATCCGTATCTGGTGAGAAAGAAACCGCGCTAACGCTATCGCGTGGTTCATGCGCCAGCTTCGAGTGCAACGAGTTATTATGTTAGACGGACTTGCGGGTAGGCACTGTTTTCTCACATTTTGGAGAAAAAATGTTAGCAATATTTTGTATGTCTTAAGACTAGCCTCAGAGGAATGTTGTAAAGCCATTGAACCACTTTCATAAGTGTTCACATCCCCCTTTCGGAAGGCTGTCTCTCTTTGCGTATTAACAAAATCAAATCGGTTATTGCCAATCGATGCTCGCTTGAGTGTTTCAATTTCACACTTGAGTTCCAACAATTGGTGCGAAATTACACACTCTTTTTGAATAAGCTTCACCTGTGCCTGTAGTAATACTATGTCTTTTAATAATTTGGACACGTCGACGTGGTCGAAAGTTACTGGTGGCAATTTTTGGAGATCGCGAGCTACAAACGTGTGTACCAGCTCTGGGTCCGTCTGCTTAAGTATACATATTATATCCTCAATACCTCGCAATTTTTTTTTCCTATTCCTGTGATTAATACGCTTTAAGTTTGGCACAGATTCAAATAAAAGCCGTTTAGACAGTAATACTTCTTCTACGGATAAACTATCGCGACAGATCCGAATAAGAGATTCGTCGTCCATGACGTCCGCCTTATTTTGAATAAATGCTAAAAGCTCTTTGACCAATAGGTTACAATTAGTACACTTTACAATATTATATATAGTTATTATAGTTATATATAGTATATATTATATATAGTTAGCCAGATTGACACACCAATCTACAAACTTGCTCGACACATGGCAAAGGTACTGTCACCATTTAGAGGGAACGCTGCTATATATGTGAAAGATTCGTACCATTTCATCAGTGGAATCAAAGATCTACGGTTAACTGATGATGGGCTAAAACACTCGCCTGAGTTTTTTAACCCATAGTCCGCCACACAGGCCCAATGAGGATTGAAGACTTCACACGTTTTCCGAAGGTGATGAATACTTCTTCGACGTCCTGTTTTTCACGATGTTTTCCTTCATCAAAAAGCTCATGATGTATTTTAAATTAAATTTCCCATATAAATTCCGAAAAACTCAAAGATGTGAGCCCAGATTCGAATCCACGACCTCTGCTGGAGAGGCTGTAGGTCAAACCACAGCTTTTTGGTACTCATATAGCACAGGGAAATTCCTGGTATGAAGTCAACTAATTGTCGTAGTTATCATTGTTGGTGTTATTATTACAAAAGGGCGGCCGTATTCGAGTGCCTTGCACCCCGATTTTCAGGGATATGAGGTCCCAGTTTGAGGTCCCGAATTCGATTCCCGGCCGGGTCAGTATAGAAAACTAACTTTTCTATATTGTCTCGGGTCTAGGTGTTTGTGGTAGCGTCGTTGTTCCCGAATTCCATAACAGAAGTGCTTTAGCAACTCTTTTTTTAATTTATTTTTTATAACATCAATTGACGGGACGAACAAGTCGTGCGCCTGATGGTAAGCTACACGCCTGTCCATGACAGTTACAGTGCCGCTCTGAGCTTAAAATTGCAAAGATCTGAGGGGCACTACCACTACGCCCGTCACTCTGAGACATAAGTTGACAAGTCCCAAGTGCTTGTAATTTCACTAGCACCCTTACCCTTCAAAACAGGAACACAGTAATGCCGCCAAGCAGGCAGAAATAGGTAAGGAGCTCTCTGCTACTAAAAACTTACTTACTTTGGGATCAGACCAACTTATGTGATGTTGTCTAAAATTTATTATTATTATTAATATTATAACAATAGTGACAGAGGAACGAACAAAATTGAAACGTAAATATTCAATATCAAAGAGTTTGCAATAACCATCTTTAATTATATTTAGCCTTAGGGCTATTACCCCACATCAACCTTTCCTCCTAGTAACAAGTCGCTCGGGGCGATGATATTGCGACGTGATCATATCGTAACATTATTAATAAAGTTACGAAATTCGAAAAGTAAATTTTTGCGAAACTTATGAAATAGATTTAAAAAAAGAAACGTGGCAACAATCATATTTGCATTATTAACTGGCGTCAATAACAACGGAAATCAGTCTGAAGTCACAAACGATACATTTTTTTCTAATTTCGTACGTTATTTTTTATTTATTATTCGTTTTGTCATTTAATAAACAGTATTTAATAGGAAGTAATGAATTTATTTTATTATTTATTTATTATACCTAAAAATTTACTGTTACGAAGGTGCAATATATGTATATATTACGACAGCTTTCTCGAATAGCGGTCTAACCTGGATTGTTTGTGCGGTGTGATTTAAACGACGGTATCGAGACCTTCGTGCCCTAACATCTGCACGCTTGAGGTTTCATGGTGGAACCTAGCGACGCGGTCGGTACGGCTGTATGGGCCACAATAATATAGTATATGCCAACGATACTATTTGAAGAAGATGAAGTGCAGTAGGGAATTCTCTAGTATGAGATCAGGCAAACAATTTATCGACGCAGAATTGAATTGAACTGGTCGGAAATTTAAAAGCTTACTTATTCGTACATAACATTTTAAGTGCTTTTTTTTATTGGCAGACCGCCTGGCCTCACACGTCAGAGTGCTTGAGCCGTTGCCCATTCGGTGCTATCGCTGCATGGGCATCGGCCACGTCGTCGCTGTCCAGTGAACTCGGGCCGGAGTAATTTGTGCTACCGGTGCGACAAGCCAGGTCACCGGGCGGCTGGATGTCAGGCGGATTGTAGGCTCGAAACCGGGCTGGGTTTTTCGGAATTTATGTGCGAAATGTAATTTGAAATTTACCATGAGCTTTTCCATGAGGAAGTCATCGACAGAAAACCTGCACACATCTGCAAGGTAGTTTAATGAGGTGAAGTTCCCAATCCGCATTGGCTACTACCCGCTCACGCGATACATGCAACCGTGGACGCATGCCGCCACAGAGCGTTGCGTGATTCATACGTCCCTGGAAGCATACCATACCAAGAGGTGCCGGTGATAATTTTATACCGATTTATCGGATATCGAAGTTATAACAGGTAAAAGAACTAATATTAATTGTTATTTCGGTAACTACTCTAGCAAACCATAAAGTTTTTAAGGCCTGGGTCTGTCATTTAAAAATAATAAACAACTTCAAAAATACGTCACGACAATCGTGTGTGATATTATTTGGGCTGGTGATTTCGGTGTTTCTTTATTGAAAACATACCGTAAATAGCATTTTTTAAGTTTACCCTGAATATAAATGTTTATAAACTATACTTTAAGGAGTAAGTTCATGGTAAACGTTAGAACCACTCAAACGGAATATTATCATATTTATCCAAGTACACCAAAAATTTCATTAGAGCTTTTTAAGTGCAGGATTTGCGGTATATTGCTGCATTTTATTTGAGATGTTTTTGTTGGTAGTACGGAGGGTATTTATTTAGCAATGCAGAATAATAATTTTTATTTATAAAAACTTGTATTTAAACTGAATGCTTTTCTAATTTGCGAAACCAGATAGCCGCCATTTTGCGGTAGGTTTATCCTATCCTTTAAGGGCCGTGTAGGTGGGGTAGCGCATCGTGTGAGCGGATAAAGCACAAGCCCTCACTCACATTGTGAGAGGTGGCCTGTACCCGGCAGTGGAGTCCCACTGCCGGGTACAGGCTAACTAACTAACATAGGCTAACTATTACAATATAATATATTTTACCACGTATTCTTACTCTGTCTGCCGTCCATTAACTAAAACGCGGCTATGTGACAAATGGTGAAATATCCGTTTTAAATAGCAAAAGGTAGAGCACAAAATTCTCTTTTAAAAACAGTTAAAATTAGAACGTGTTCGACTTATCGGTGAAATAAAAAAAAAAAAAAACACTGCTAGTGTCATAACAGTGTTTTACAATTTCATTACAACAAGAATCTTTCGGCTGTTGTCAAGGAAAATAAATTTATTCGTTTTTTAATATTTTTTATCTCTTTCGTTTTTCAAGTTTTTTAATATTGAGCATTTTGTTGGTATGGCAACCCACACAAAATTTTAAATTAAATTAAAATGTTCATAAGCGGGGGGTGCAATTTTCACTTTACTTTTGTTTTTTAATTTATTTTCTTTTATTTCAATTTTAACGTTTATTTTATTTTATTTCAATTTAAATTTTTTTATGTGATTTTATTTCCTATTTCTATTTTCAGTGTTTAATGTTATTTTGTTTCAACATTCAATTTTAATTTTATTTTTAATTTTATTTTATTACACTTATAAATATTTAAGTACCTAAGGTTTCTGTAAGAGTAACAAGTGGACCTATGTTGTTTTAAATAAAAAACTATTATCATTATTAATAGACATAGCTTAATATTTCAAAGCTAAATTGTAAAGGCTGGATAAAATTGTTTGATATCTAATGTGCAAAGCAAGTTAATGTGTCTTTTTATGTTATTGACCTCAACAGGTACAAAAAACCAAAAAATATTTTTGCAGGTTTTTTCTCAAAATGTTGTGTTTGATGTTACAGTATATTGGTTTGACAGGCTAGCACTGTTAAGATGGAGCTTGTGTGATAACTTTCGGATAGAAAAGCAATGCAAAAAACTATTAATATGGTTGAAACATAAATACTAATGCAACGTTCTTTTGAGTGCAATATCTCAATACAGTCCTAATAATTCTCGATTCATTTCGTATTCCTGTATAAAATATAGTTTCTCTGCGCTTGAGGGATTCACTTGAATATGCTAAAAGTTACAGTTGCATATTTCTACCGGCGGCGGGCGTCGGATTTAAATTCTTGCAAGGTTTGTTTCGACAATTACATTTTTGAGGAGTACTTCATACTTACCGGTAAAAGATAGATGTTGCATTGGATGAACATGTAGTTCATGTCACATATAAACAATGCATTCCCGACCGTAATAAATAAATTTTTAAATCTCCGGTGTCTACGTGATCTCGATGGCTTGGTCCTATTGTTTGATCCGGACCACCAGTGTTTATATTGAAAGTATCACAAAATATGCTGAAAAATAACTTTTGATGATTAAAAATGAACGTATTTTTTCGGATCTAAGTGGCGTATATTTGGTTTTTCAAACAAACCAACGTAAAAACCGAGTTTTTAACCGACTTCAAAAAGGAGGAGATTGTCAATCGACTGTACTTTTTTATATAGCAAGGGTTAAAATAATTGCAACTTTTTTATAAAAAAAAACATTCTTTTATAAAAAGTTACATCTCTTTGCCAAAGTATATTGAAATCGGTTACAGGAAAACACGCGAAACCGGATTCATCCTCTAGTTTGCCTAGGTGGAATATTTCCTTCAAATTTAAATGGGACCAAACTAAGGTGCTCTTCTTCCAACAAAAAAAACATCGAAATCGGTCCACAAATCGCGGGACATACATACAAAAAAATACTGTCGAATTGAGAACTCTTCATTCTTTGAGGTCGGTTAAAAAGTTACCACTATGCGAGTACACTCGAACCGAATTCACTCGGATGACTGCTTGGATGTCACTCGTGACGCATTGATTGGATATCGACGTTAGTGGGCGCTCGGAATACGTGTTTACACGTTACGAGTAGCGTCTTAGTGGTCATCTGAGTGGACTCGGTCCGACCGCACTCGAATAGTGGAAATTCGGCCAGAGAATAAAAAAGTAACGAGAATGGTTACTCTCCGCCCCTCCCTGGCTTGAGATATCGCACCACGTCCCGCACATTGACGGCCACATTGACTGAACGACAACAAAGCTGTCGGCGAGCCGTTTTCGCATCAAGACGGCTTTGATATTTGAATATAGTTTTCATTTACTCATTACGAAACTTGTACGTTAGTATATAACATCATTGTACGTTACTATTTATAATGGTAGTGATTGTGTGGGATTCAGCCGTTTATTATCATTTTCCGAAAGATGAAACGACATAAGTAAAAAAAACTTATGTCTGAGACCATTCAGGTATTGTTTTCTTCATTTATTAAGTGTAGAGTAATATATAACACAGATTTATTATATCAATTCAACAAGATGTAATACAGTAGAAAAGGGTTCTCGAATTTTCTATTTGACAAATAGGTATGTAGTGTACATAAATAATTAACTAAGTAATGCTAAAGTTGGACACGCAATTTCTAATACCTTGGTTACCTTATTTAGAAGTACCTGTCCAAAATATAACATTTTAGGTGCTTTTAAATTTATTTTTTTAAGTAAACTTTCAGGATTATTCTAGTTACTAAATTAATGAAAAATATTTTTTAATACAGTTGCTCAAAACGTGGTATTTTTCGCACTACAAATCGTGCGGAAAGTTGGATTTCTCGCACTAGTGCTTTTTACTTTTCCAGTTTTTTTTTAATTTACTGTTGTTTTAAGTCTTAAACATAGAACTAAAGAGATTGTATATTTATTTCATATTTATGTGCTTTGTGACGTAAGTCATTCGTCATTACTATACTATATCTATGGAGAGACCGCATTTTTACACCTATGAAGTAAATGCTCCTTAGTAGCGATTATGTAGAAAATAAAGTAATATAAAATAGTAATTTTAATGTGGCTGAATACTGGCAACAGTTGCCATATTGAAAAAAGTCGGCCAAAAAAAGTACTAATTTTTTTCATCGTTTACATTCCCGCCTTTTTCATTAACTTTTTTACGATTTGATTTTGTTATTGACTACTAAAGAAAGAATTGACAATATTTTTTTTTTAAATACTGTTTTATTTTACTTTCAATGTAGGTTTTTCGCAAATGTATTAAAAAACGTTGTTTGATACACATGCGGATTTGTCATTTTCACTTGTCTCGAGACTCGTGAATAATGACTAACTTTCCGCACTTGTATCAAAAATAACTAATATTATATTGATATAAATTCCTAATGAACATGTGTAATTATTAGGATTCTATTAATAGAATTATAGATAACAGATTCTCATTAGGATTTTCGCTACGTTGCCGCTCTGACCTTTTACATACGCACACATTTGCGCGTGTGCAGATAGCGGCTTGCTGTATGTAGTAATAGTAGGTAAATAACTTTTGGCCGTTGTATGGTGTGTCCGGGGTGTAACCCGGTTTTTTGGGTCCCAAGGTCACGACTGACTTCCAAAGCGTTTGGTTTGTTTGAAGAAAAAACAAATGTCACAGATTTTTTTGGTTCATTAATTGCAAATTAAATGTTATTACGAACAAAGAAGGCTATTAGACGTATATCATGATCGTGGTGCAATTAAGTAAATTCGATTTCTAAACACAGAAACAAGGCGAGGCTGAAAATCAGTACCGCGTGGCTCACAGACGAAAGGATTAAATTAAGCCTATTTCTTCCACGCACTGCTGCTGTTTTGTAGGTATTGTTATTATCCGCTCTCGCGATGCGCTCCTCCCATCGCAAAATGGCGGCTATTTGGTTTCGCAAATTAGAAAAGCATTCAGTTTAAATACAAGTTTTTATAAATAAAAATTATTATTCTGGATTGCTAAATAAATGTCCTCCGTACTACCAACAAAAACATCTCATATAAAATGCAGTAATACACCGCAAATCCTGCACTTAAAAAAAACTAATTAAATTTTTGGTGTACTTGGATAAATATGATAATATTCCGTTTGAGTGGTTCTAACGTTTACCATGAAATTACTCCTTAAAGTATAGTTTATAAACATTAATATTCAGGGTAAACTTTAAAAACGCTACTTACGGTATGTTTTCAATAAATAAACACCGAAATCACCAGCCCAAATAATAACACACACGATTGTCGTGATGTATTTTTGAAGTTGTTTATTTTTTTTAAATGACAGACCCAGGCATTAAAAACTTTATGGTTTGCTAGAGTAGTTACCGAAATAGCAATTAATATTAGTTCTTTTACCTGTTATAACTTCGATATCCGATAAATCGGTATAAAATCATCACCGGCACCTCTAGGTGTGGTATGCGTCTACGGCTGCTTGTATCGCGTGGGCGGTTAAGTTCTGTTTTTAATTGTTGTGTGTAGTCAATAAATGTTTTTGTTTGGAAACGCTAAGAACTATACTTACCATAAGAGTCGATACTACCTTAGCTCAAATTAAAATTTTTCCCATACTAATATGGTCCATTTTGCTTGGGCCGAGAGGCAGGGACATTGGGTTTATTTCACAATTTATTTTTTGTACAAACGATATTAAAGCCATTTGAAAAATGGGTATCATATACTATACGTGTTCTATTCAGTTCAGTTCATAATTATTAAGAAAATCATTGGCATAATTGTAAAGCACCCATTGTAAGCACCCATATTAATACAGCGGTTTTCTTGTAAAATTTCGAGGTAAGTTTGTATGTTTAACCGACTTCTTTTTTTGTTGGAAAGGGGGTACTTCCATAGTGATCCCATTTCATTTTGAAGAAAATCATTCACCTCGAAGGGTGGCTGTTCACGCATGAAGATTCATTTTGTAAATAGCGTCTTACTTTAATTTAGGAGCAATTACTTTAATGGTTGATTGTGCTATGTCTCCAATTCAAGGCGTTTTTCTTTCAATATACTTTCAAGTCAAGTCCTGTATAGTGGCGAACTAGGGGATATTTCAATAAAACTTAGCAAATAGACGTAATTCCACGTACTTTTGAAGTCGATTTTTCTAGTACTCTGTACTGATTCTTCTGTCGTGATAACCTCAATTTTACTATATATTGTTTTCCAAAGTGATCGATTCAACACTTTCACTGTTATGCGGAATCAATCAAAGTCATTTGAGGTTGTATTGATTCATAATGAAGTAATGAAATGAAATAAGGTTTATTTGCATTAAATAGGTTATTACAGATTAGATTAGATTAAGATTAGATTTAGATTAATGTTTATTTGCCAGAATACAGTAAATATACAGGTCTTAAATTAAATTGGTACAATGTATTCAACCTGCAAGCAGGTGTGCAAATATGTTGGAATTTATTGGTACAGGTAATTGAAGTTAATTAAAATGTCAAATATTTCTAAATTCAAAGTATTCCTTATTACTATAGAAGCAATGTGTCATAAGCCATCTTGTCAATTGTAGTTTAAAATTATGTCCGTGTAGTAATTTAATGTCACTTGGTAATTTATTAAAAATCTTAATGCACATGTTGTAGCAGTTATTTGTGTAAATTATTTTATGGCAACGAGGTTGATATAATTGATTCATAATTTTAGGCCGTGTTTGTCTTTGAAATATTTCGCCACATATTTTAAAATGTTTAGGATTAGTCTTAACAAACACACAGATGTCTCTGATATACATACAGGGGAGAGGTAAGATGTTTAGTTTTTTAAACAGGATGGTGGTTATTACATTTGACTTCATCTATTCAGCCATTATACAAAAGCATGCAAAACTAAATTTAACTTTCTAAGTAGTCATTTACATTATAATATCCTTTTTTAACTAGCTCTTTATACAGTTCAATTGTGATTCTTTTAAATGTCAGATTTTTTATTTCAATTGGTAGTCTATTATAAACTTTCATGCACATGTAATATGAACTTCTTAAGTAGAGTGTAGTTTTAGGTATATTTTCAACAAGTCTGTCTGGGTTTCTTTCTGGAATTAATTTCTATTGATTTTTTAAATAATTTCAGATGCTGTTTGACAAATTTACAAACTTCATAAATATACATGGAATGTAAAGTCAAAATACTTAACTTCTCGAACAGCAGCTTGCAAGATTCCCGTGGGCCGATGCCGCACATTGCTCGTATACATCATAATATCATATATCACAATAACATAGTCATAATGAATTAACCCTGCATTTTCAGCTATTTTCGGATGAATTTCAATTCTATTCATTGTCTCTAAAGTAAGTTTTGTTTTATTCAATAGATTGAGGCTGCTGAGTACTGAACACTCAGATTATCTTCACGCTAACTGAATCTATCCAGACGGGTTATGCCCACAAACCCTACCGGTAACAATGGAACAATACAGAACAGTAGATATCTCAAAGACACATTCCCCTGCTCTTTAAATATTAAGATTGACCATTGAATCCCGACAATGAGGATGAAATATGCATTGTAAGCAACGCCCAGATCTTCGTTTGAACTTTTCGTAGTATACTTCTACTCGTCGTTTTATTCTCACGTGTCTGCTCTTTTGTCAAATAAAATATTTAAGGTTGGAAAAGGTTTTTAGAAGATTTAAAAATTCTTTTTATTCTATAGTCTTTGTGTTCTTTAGGAATGCATTTGATGGTAATAATAATAATACGCACACACACTCATAGCCATGCACTAGGGAAACCCTGTATTGCGGGTGGCATGGACACACACATAGACAACCTCAAATTACACCCAAACTCACGAGAGAAATAAATGTAGGCCATACAAATATTTCTCCCGGCCCGGGAATCGAACCCGGGACCTCTGCGTGGCAGACCAGCATAGTAACCGTTCGGCCACGGAGGTAGTTAGCTCCATGTGCAAGAGTTCGTCCAGGGAAGCACTGTCATCTTTCCTATTTCTCCCGCTAAGCTGTAATGTAAGTATTACTGCATTCCGGTTTTGAAGGGTAAGGGCGCTACCCCTCAAATCTTTGCGATTTAAAGCTGCGAGTGGCATTACCACCAAGCGCACGAATTGATATCTAAAACTTCCCTTGATATAAAAAAAAAACTTTAATAACCTATTTTCTGTCTGTGATGGAGATTTGTAATTAGCACGGTCACCTGTTACACATCACATTTAAACTGTCCATGTACTTTTTAGTATTTTTGTTCCTGTGTGTGAGCTATAAAGTATTTGTATCTATCTATTCGTTACTGTCTTAAAATCATGTTATGCACCCCTGTTAATTATTTTGAACCCAGCTCTCCGGTTGACTGGTAGAGAATGCCAAATGGCATTAAGTCCGCCACTTGTACTATTTTGTGTGCAATTAAGTTTAAACAAATAAATAAATAAAATAAAATGTTTAATCTTTATATCAATTAATGATCTTAACCAGTTTTTAACCGACTTCAAAAAAGGAGGAGGTTCTCAATTCGACTGTATGTTCTTTTTTTTGTTTTTTTTTAAACGACTTCAAAAAAGGAGGAGGTTCTCAATTCGACTGTATGTTCTTTTTTTTGTTTTTTTTTTTTGTATGTATGTTACGCGATAACTCCGGTATTTGTGAACCGATTTTCATTATTCTTTTTTTGTTGGAAAGGGGGTACTTCCATAGTGGTCCCATTTTATTTTGAAGGAAATCATCCACCTCTAAGGGCGGCTGTTCACGCATGAAGATTCATTTTTATAAATAGCGCCTAAATTTAATTTAGGAGCAATTACTTTTAGCAATTATTTAGTTGACTTTGCTATTTATCCAACTCAAGGCGTTTTTCCCTCGATATACTTTAAGTAGTGTCGTAGTGATACCTATTTTTATTATCTCCAGTATCAAGTCCTGTATAGTGCCGAACTAGTGGATATTTCAATGAAACTTAGCAAATAGACGTAATTCCACGTACTTTTGAGGTCGGTTTTTTTAGTACTCTGTACTGAGATTATGTAATATCTATTTCTATGAGTCTTTAGATGTGTTTTAGGAGTAAAAACTGCGGCAAAATGAGCATGACATCTAATAAAACTATCTATACGCTATAAATAAAACATTTCAGAGTTCCTATTTTTATTTTGTAATCAACCAGCACTAGCGTTTTAGGTGTCAATATTCCTGACCAAGACAATTAAATTTACACCCAATTGTATATGCCAACGGTCAGCTATTCCGACTTGAAAGCAAATACGGGCAGGCGCCATCTGAAGCTGTCCGTATATGTTTACCGTCGCTGTTACGTATAGTATACCAACACAGAGCCTGGGAACCAATTATAGTACGTTACAACGCTGTTTCTGTTTTCTTAATTTGGATGTTGTCTACAGATAACGTTATTAAAATTTCTCTGATTAAAAAAGAAATGTTGTCTATGTCAAGAGAATAAAGTAACTGACACGTCTATTCATAACAGTTGCAGTGCTACTCAGAGCTTTAAATCGTAAAGACCTTAGGGGCACTGCCACTGTGCCCGTCACTATGTGACATACTCGTAAGTTGACAAGTCCCATGTGCCTGTAATTCCACCAGCACCCTTACCATTCCAAACGGAACGCTGTAATACTCATATTACTGCTTGACTCTTTCGCAAGGAGCTCTCTTGTTACTAAATGCTTAATTTACGTTGCGTTCGGTTTCTTATAAAGTTTACTATAAAGTAAAGTACGTGCCACACGACAACGTATATACTGAGTCGTCTACCGATTCACGCCCGCAATCATGACCGAGTTTCGGTCGCGCTGTGTGACGCGCAGTGCGATTGCACCGAGAGGTGATGGAAGAAAACATTTATTGATATTTAGTAGTATTTTACAAAATTGGTTCTGAATGTTCACGTAAACTTTCATATATAGTATATGAGACTGCCCATACTTAAATATTTCCATATTGAGTCCTCAGCACCTTTTTTTTTTCTAACATCATCTAATCTTCATAAAATTACGCCATATGACACAAATACGCGTACAAACACTTAAAAGTCACTCAAAAAGAACGTTCATCTGACGCCCTAACCGAATTTCAGTCGAACGAACTATGATTCAAAAAACGCGACTGACAACTCACAAAATTAGGCTCGTCTCTCTCTCGGCTCGTCACCCTTGGCCTCCTATAATGTGTGTTATTGAAATGTACTAAAGTAAGTTGTTAAAATGGACCCCCTGGACTAAAGAATGATGAGATCTTTTATGCGATTTCGAGAAAGTATTACCCAATTCGTACAGTATCAAAATGCCTTGTGCATTTTATAGTTCCCTCAAACAACACTAGATGGCATTGAACAGTTTTTCGCAAATACGAGTTCGTAACTGGAAATGTAATTACATTTTCGTATTTAAATCTCGTATATAGGAAGCTTAACTAAATAATAACCGGCTGGTTAGCCAGGATTCCAAGTGTAGCCACGGATTATTTTTAACATACTAATAATTTTTCTTAACATAAATTACATTTTCATGAAACGTACGCTAGTGCAAGAAAGTTCAGTTTAAACTTATCTCTCAAAGACACTCTCATACAATTTATACTATCTACCTCTGTCTGTGAATTCTCTGGTAAGAACTAAAGTGCAGACGGTAATCAGATCTAATGTCCAAAGTAAATACGGGCAGGAGATGTTGGTAAACGGTCGAGCTACTATTTGTATTCTCTAATGGCACACCCACTGAGAGGAAGACTGTAGGACAGAAAGCAACACGGAATATAATTCAGTCGTCCCGTCTCTTGGTATCATAAAAAAATATGCTTTATAGTTTGTTTCGTATATTTAACTCAAAAAATCCACTGCACGACTGGGGTGCACGAAAGGAACCTGTCCGCACGTCGTACCATTCCTTTCCTGTACATCTCGCGCACCCTGGGCAACAATCGGCGAGTAGGTACCTCACGCCGATTGGCAAATGCTTTCACCATGTTGGCAAGCATGTCTTACTACTCAGCACTAGAGCCGGCTTTTTTGGTCCAACTCGCATCGTGCCCTTGAATCTGCGACCTCAGAAATGTTAACATCATTCAAAAATTATAATTGAATTAATTCACTTTGGGAGTTTTGTTTGAATACTGAACATTAATTAAGTATAGCTAATAGAATAAACTAATTACATCAGCGTTAACAACACAAAAATGTTTATATAGTTAGTATTTTTATTTGGTGTTTTTTTATTGCTAATCAATTTGCTGAAAATACTATGTCACTCAATTAGTAACATTAGAGGGCGCTATTGGGACAGCGGGTACTCGAGCAAGAGATGAACGGATGAAAGAGGGCGAAAGGGGGAAAAACATTTACCTATAATTCAATGATTACTAGTTCATTGAACGAATTATAAGTCACTACTGGCGCTGTTTTGTATTAATGTGGTTTGATTAGGCTAGTAATGGAGACTCGACTATACAGGCCGTCCCGCGACTATTGGAAACGAAGGTAAAGAAAGCACTGTAATTCTTGTAGATATAGGGCATTTTATAGGTTGAGTTTCTTTTATTTCGAAGATTCGGGTTCCAACCCTATGTTGTGAATATTATTGAAGAAGAAGAAGAAGCGTTTCGCTTCCACGTCTATATGGCGAACGGCTATGGAGTGAAATTATCTGTCTGCAGAATTATTTCCAGAACGGTATAACTTGGGCCTGTTCAAGGAGAGAGTGAGACCTCATCGTCACTTTCCGTCATGTGAGATGGAGGTCAAATAGGCATTTTATTAAATTATAAAAAATATGCTTCTTAGAGACCTTATTTTATTTTTAAAAGTAAATAATACTGCATTTAAATACTTTTAAAAGTTGCTTGTCTCATCTGGGAATTAAGCCGACCAAATTTTAATGTAAAAAAAATCTATATTTTTATGACGCCGATCGAAAGGTTCAAATGTGGTCTGTGGTTCAATTATAATAATCAATTCCTTTTAAGTAACATACCCTTCAACTCTTACCTCTTTCAACCTTAACCCTTCAACTACGTAATTTATTCTACAAAGAAACAGACTTCAAACTGCCATGGGAAGTAAATATTAATCAAGGATGTCTTACTATTTCGGACTATTGCCAAACCTCCCCGTATTTACAAGATTTGCATCAAATGAGGAAGTGATGGCTGAAACATAGACTTCGTTTTCAGTTTCACAAAAATACTTTTTTGATGGGTTAAAGAAGTTCTTTTTTTGTGACTGACGATGGGACGCGTTTGCCCAAAAAATGCCTATTCACTCTAGTCCTGAATAGCCCCAAATTGTACTTTTCGGGAAACACAAATGCCGGTAGACCATACCATTCCTTTGCCGTACGCATCAGAAAGGAGGAAGTCAAGCGCTTAGTGCGAATAAGTTCCCCCTCTCCCCGAAAAGTATCCGAAGTTGGGATATTTCTGGTCAAGATATATAAAGAGATTGCGTAGAAAAATAAATAATAATTAAAAAAAAATGTTTTTTCTTCAAGTCACGGATTTTCAACCAGCCTTCGTATAGAAAATAGTGTTTTGTTATTTCAAACACCATAGAAACAATCTGTAAGAGCTCTCATCTGGTTCACTTCTATGGCTTTATATACCCTAAGTACGCAGAAGTGGTATAATTAGACGGTGCGGTGCACGCTTGGATTATAATAATTCCCGATCCGCGCGGCAATAGCCGCTGCGCGTAATTGACTATGGATTCTCAACAATTCATAGACAATGAACTGCTGGCGTTCTTCCAACACGCCATCGACACCATGAACGTGGTCAGCATCGTGCAGATCTGCAAGTCAAAATTCAAAGAAGAAGAGGTTTGCAGTGGCAAGCCTATGCTTTTCCTACGCTCGGCAATGCCGAGCAGATGCCATCTCGCCGGAGGGATGGAGGAGCAAAGAGTCTCCAGGACATCACTACGTTGTTTAAGGAGACCGACCCAGACGACGTGCCTGCTTTCGTGGCGAAGGAGCTGCACAAGCTGCCCCCTATCACGTTCGACCATGCCGACGTCACCAGGCTACTGAAGGACATCACGTCCCTAAAAGCAAGCCTTGTTGAAGTTCACTTGCTGAAGGTGTCATCAGTAATTTACATGCCCAAGTTCTGTTACTTAATTGTGCAGCTTCCGTAAGTAGGTCACCCGAGGCCTGCAACGTGAATACTTGTCGCGGGGCGCAAAATGCATCTATCGGCAGCTTTGAGTCGGCTCATATGTATGTGTCACCGACCGCTGCGTCGCGCGCGTTTCCGCCCTCGTTTTTCCGCCCCGGCGGGGACGTCACTCGTAAGCACGTTGACCCTTCGACGTGATTACGCTACTGTTGCCGCTGTTACCCAACCCAATGCTCCATAACCACAACCCAGGCAACCAACGGAGGGGAAGAAGAAAAAGCGGAAACTCATCTCTGGAGCTATGTCGTCAGTACCACCGAAAGGAGTAGACCAGTGTGACGAGGACGGTTAAAGTTTAAGTATACTAGCCTTAACCTTAGTGGCACCGCCCAGACTGGCTCCAACCATCTATTGCGCCCAGCGGTACCGACGACGTTGCTATACGTGACACGACTTCATTACTCCACAAAGTCTGCGGATATTGTGGAGTACGTACGGGTGAAAGCCAAAGCTGCCCTGAAGGTCGAGCAGTTGGAGTCCCGCCACAAGGTGAATTTTAATTAATTTGTGGTAAGAGTACCAACTCTACACCTGTCGACCCTCATGAAGGAGGACTTTTGGCCGAAAGGTGCCATGTTCCGTGGCGTTTCCGAGACGGCTATCGGACACCCACGTTGCGTCACACGTCGCGGTCCATACGTGTAAATAAATAAATTGTTTTTATCATATTATTATGTATGTTAGTCTATAAGGTATGTGCTTTATGAGTCTTTTGTAACCTGAAAACAATTAAATAAATAAAATAAAAATAAAATAAAAAACAAAAATAACAATCATCGCACATAGCAAATTTTGAATGTCAACCGTAATCTTATTATAAAGCGCTTAAATGAATTTGTGACTTATTTTCCTCCGAGTAATGTCTACGACTAATTTTCATAAAAAAAATAATTTAATTTTTAAAATTAATTATATTTTCATAATTAAACTGAGACTTAAGTAAAGAATGTTAATTTTTTAATCGACTACAAAATAAAGTAGAAGGTTTTAAAATCGACTGTATCTTTTTTGGTCCAATGATTGCTCCAACATTTGAGAACCGATTTCGATGATTTTTTTTTTTGAAAAGGGGTACCTCTAGCTCTGTAGTGGTCGGAATATTAAATATTTCTATGGCTCACATTTATTTCTGGTGCGGGTGTAATTAGCTTGGTGCAGCAAGTGAAGACTGTAAATCAGCAATGCTGAGTCTTAACCTTTTTGTCCACATAACTCAATTGTTAAGTTTCTTATGTTTTGTGGAGAAATAAATACTTTTTTATTTTTTTTTGTTTGTGGTTTGCGATACAGGGTTTCCGTAGTGCGGACTATGTGTGCGTTATTATTTATTTTAGACTCTTTCACCTCTCCTAAGACTTAAAAGATTCATTGGTATTGTTATTATTTATCTTTTTTTCTCATATCAGCAAAATATCAGTCCATGCGTAACAAAGGCCCGTTTCCGTAACACAATTTGTCATGTTGTCAAAGCAAATAATGAAGAAGAAAATCATTGAAATAATTTCAGAATTCTCTCACCTGTCTCAAAATAAATTAAGTGAACACGAAAATCGTCGATTTCCCCTCAAAGGAGATCAATCAAATTATAGAATTGTGTCGTAAGAAAACCACAAATACGATTTCAATTGGATTTGGAATAAATTCAATTGACGGTTCTGATTTGTGCGAATTGTTACTACGTTTTAGATGGGAATGGATGGTGGTTTACGTATTTTGATAGGAAAAGTCCTGCGTTCCGATTTTGAAGGGTGAGAGGGCTGGTGAAACTGCAGGGACAAGGCGGCTTGATAATCGTACGCTATTTGCTATCGTTACAATGTCGAACTTGTAATCGATTTTTATAAAATACGTTTCGTTGTATCCTTAATAGTAAGAATCCACAGGATTGCAAGGTGGGTATCCCGTGGAGTTGCCTCTTTTTCGTATAAAAAAAAAATTTTACATCGATATTTGTTATAACCGCTACTGCGGTTAAAAAACGGCGCTTTTGGTAAAAACTCCGACGCGTTAATTGGGTTTTAACCCACTGCCCATATCTGTTCAAGAATCATCCCGATAAAATTAACCTTTAATTACAAAAAAGGCTTTGATATCAGTCCAGCCGTGTGGTTGCTACGACATCACAGACATACACGTAGATACAATTCGGAAGTCATAAGTTTAAAGACAAGGGATTCAAGCTTATAACTCCCGTCTTTTTGCGTCGGTAGCTAAAAACCCTCTTGCATTACGAGATGGAGTCATCTACGTAAATATGCATTTGTTTTATAGCGTCCCAAATATACCCAAAAATGAAACTACTCATGTTCCAATACCACGTTTTTTATTTGTTAATCACTCCACAGTTAAATCAATTTCCGTGAACAACCTAAACTAAATATATGTGTATCATTGACTTACAAATAAATGGACGACGGGTCTAATACAAAAACCACGAAAAAAATGTCCCAAGTCAACCTATTTAAACGTAGTGACATGTAAAGGAATATGAAAAAGCTAAAACGTTGAATTTAAATGGTAATGTCATCGCAGTACTGTCTAATTTTGCTTGCTTCGCCGTCCGTCGAACAAGCGAAGACTAAAGCGTGAATGACGCTCTGTATACGATTTTAACGCCCTATAAGTTCGGACACTTTTTAGCGCGGACCCGACGTCCATATAATTGTAAGTCAATGATGTGTATACTAGAAGTCTTAACATTCCGCCCGCCATTGACCATGTCCATACAGGGAAATAATTCATAGAAATAAGAAAACAATCGCATAAAATTTCTATTGCTAAAAATTTCGTCTTAAGAGTATACCAAGCTTGCCTTATTTTGGACAAAAGTGTAAACAAATCTCAGTCTTCATGCATTTTGTAGCGCGCAATATTGGCTGTACACATAACGTGTATTATTATATTTACTCTCTCACGTTTTGAGAGGAAACGAACAAAGGAATTCCCGAGACGCTTTAGAAAATAATGCGAATAAATTTTGTGAGATGAAAGCGGGAAAGTGTACTCAAAGTTACGCTATTATAAAGGCCACGATGAAAAATCTAACAGAATTAGACACGATTCTCGTTATAAGAATTGAATTAGTATAAATTGAGCCTAGTCTGGGTGTTCTGGGTAATGCCTCGCAGTTAGATACTAAATATCTTTGCTTTGGTACTCATTTTCTACAGGCTACATTCTGGTACTATTTTTTCCGATCTATGCAAATACTTTATTCTTCTCTTCTACGCTGTGTCCTCGAATATGCTTCTCATGTTTGCAACCCTAGATACGAAGTGTATATTATGTATTAAAGCCATACAAAAAAAGTTTTTAAGGTGTAGTAGCAGCAGAGCTCCTTATGAAAGAATTTGTCCAGGGAAGCACTGCCACCTTACCTATTTTTGCCGCCAAGCAGTAATGTGATCATTACTGCGTTCCGGTTTTGAAGGGGACGGATGCTGGTGAAATTACAGGCACATGGGACTTATCAACCTGTTTCAGTGATGGGCGCAATGGCAGTGTCTCTAAGATCTTTGCGATTTAAAGCTCTGAGTGGCACTGCAAGTGTTGTGGACCCGAGTATAACTTACCACCAGGTGGACAAAACAGCAAACGTCTAGGTGCTGGGTAATGAATTTCGTTGCTCTGGTACTCAAAGTAAAGAGGATTCCATTGTATGAGACCATGGTATTCATGGGGTCATCTGGCACATTATTAATTTATTTATATTTTATACATGTTCGTTTTTCTTACTATGCTTTTTATTTGCAATATTCCTGAGTAAAAACTTGCGTATCTCAACATTAGTGGCACTTAGGCAGGCCTGTGGAAAGTTTTAAAACTTTCAACAACGTCGTCGGTGAACATTTTATAAGAAACAAGATGGGCTGCTGTACACAACTTTAAGACAAAACTTTTCTGTTTATAACAAACGAGGAGACATTTCCAGTTAAAAAGTTACCATGACCGTTATTAAAAACAAAAATGGGTTTCGTAAAGGGCTCGCAAACTACAATCAGCGTGGAATGATATGGGTATTCAAAGCAATAAAAAATGAACCTAATCTCAATACCCTTAAATGCGCTTTCCACTACACTATTTTCACGCAAATTGAATATCAGTTACTTATAAAATGCATTTTAATGTCATTTCAAGTTAATTATAGGTAGCAAAGACTCAAATGACTTTTTTACAGTGACCGTTTATACCACCCAAAGTTCAGTTGCTTTCGTAGGTAACTACTAAATAATAATAACGCGCACACATTCATAGCCACCAGGGAAACCCTGTATCGCGGGTGCCATGGACACACGTATAGATATGAATGACAAATTATACCCAAACTCACGAGAACGCGAATCTGGTAACCGTTCGGCCACGGAGGCAGTTTAAATCCAAGACTGTTACGAATACCTTCGTAGGTTACAGCATTTCACTAGATTGTGGTTGTATGGAAACAGGGGTCAGGTTCCGGCTATTGACCGCACGTCCATTTCCCTTCAGGTAGGAAGATGACAACTTCCACCTCTTCACCATGCATCATTATGCACGCTTGTCGATTAAGGTACAATTTATATTGTCACAGTATTATCACAGGAACTAAATAAAGCTATTTTTTTACGTGACAAAAATGGTGGACTTGAATATTGTTTTTATTGCGAAATAAAAACAATATTCAAGTCCACCACTTTTGTTTGTGAAAAAGAAGAATAATAAGAGGTACAGAAAGAGGAAAAGAGATAATTTGAGTTCATAATTTAACTTCTTCTTCTTCTTGAGGTGCCATCTCCTAACAGAGGTCGGCTATCATTATGGCTATCTGTATTTTAGACACAGCTGCACAGAACAAGTCTTGTGCTCAGATGGGATGTGGAACCATGTTCGGAGATTCTTAAGTCACGAAACACGCCTTTTTCTAGATGGTCGTTGTCCCTGATCGTAATTTATCGGAAGAATAATTATAGTTTTTTTTTTGTATCAAACGTTTTATGTTTCGAATTATATGTGACTATTTTAGTTTTTTTTAAACTATACTTGTTTATTATTGACATGACTGTATCACCACTTTACAGTTTTGTTATAGTAATTAGGGTTTAACGATGTTGGTGACACAATCATTATGTAAGAAATTTAATTACAAACTTTTAATTGAGTATGGTTTTTGTTGACCCAAATAATTAAAAAAAAATTAAATTTAATGCCAACACGAAATAGTTTTCTGGGCGTCTTGATCTGGCCTTTCTTTAGGATGTCCTCAATTTGGTTATGATAAGATGGACTTGAGTGGTCTCACAAATGTATGAAACTTGTAAAATAAAATTCTATTAATGCTAATTAATTTTCTTAAAGATTCTCAATAATTCTCAATAAAGCAAACAAACCCTTGAAAATAAATGTGAGAGTACGAGTATATCTCTCTATGTGATAGTATATATACGTAGATTGACGTATCATTTATTACACAGCTAGACGTTAGGTTTTCTTCCCTCTATAGCTATTACTTACGGATACCGACTTGATTAGAATTTTATATAAGTGGAACTACCGCGCCGTCTGCTAGCCGTGTAATTTTGTTACAGTTCACTAAACAAAAACAAAAATCTTTTTATAATTAGATCTTTTGAATTTCCCGTTCTTTTATTTGCTTCCTTTTATTTTTGGTCGTACCGCAGTCGTTACAAACCTTTTTTTTTAAATTGTATTTATAAGCTTATTACTCGAGTTCTTAAGTTTTTGCGATTGCTATGTATTGGAAAATTATACTATTGGAGGTAAGGTATTATATTCTATTTTTTCCTGCCTTAAAATCGTTTGTAAAAAATATATGCGATTTTGAATATTATTAATTTTTTAATAACTCTAAACTAAATTTAAGTTTATTTCTTTTTAGTGCCTTTTAAAAAAATTTTGTTAGTCTACTATATTTTTTTGTTTATGGTAGTCTGCCTCACCTTTGTGTTTATCGACGACGAAGTGACACGAACTCTTACGTAAAAATGTTGATGTTCTATGTTTAATAATAATAATAAGCCTTCATTCAAAACAAAAAAAAAAGAAATTTCATTTATACAAAAACATGCAAAATTAAAAAATAAAATTAAAGTAAACTAAAATGAAATTAGATTAATTATAGTTTCGAGTTTAAATATCCGATTCAAAATTCGTTGGAAAACCCATCTCCGGACGTAGGCCTCCTCCATCCTATGCCACTGTCATCTCTCGAGGTGTAACTGAACCCGGGACTGGATGCGACTCAAATTTAATTATTTTTGAAAAGCAACCAGTCGAGCAGTCCCGGGATCACACGACACTCGTATTTGGGCTCATTCAGGTTCCGTTGCAACTTTAAACCGACTCCGGATTCAGATGCTACAAACCCGACGGGCGCATCAGCTGTGTCCCTCAAATTTAGCAATTTAAAGTTACTGTCCACGTGTAAGTATTTTTTTGAGAAATAATATTTCAATAGTCAATTAAAATTGCAAAATATTAATAAAATAATGTCGAACAACAGTGTAGTTTTAATCGTGAAGTCCCTATTTTTACGATAATTATAAAGTTGAATTGCCACGTCTTTAGTAGTTTCACTTTTCAATTTTCTAATGCAATAATGTTATTGTTTATGCACGGTAATGATATTTGTTTAATTATTGTTTAACATATAGAAATGAATAATATTTTCAAATTTACTTCTAATGCTGTTACTGCCACTCAACTTCTTGTAAGAAACATTTTCATTGTATTGAAAAAAAAATCACAGGATAGTAGAAATTTAATAAAACGTTTTTTTCATACAATAGAAGAATTTACTAAATTATAGTTTAACTGCCTCTGTGGCAGAACGGTTACCATGCCGGACTGCCACGCAGAGGTCCCAGGTTCGATTCCCGGGCCGGAAGAAATATTTGTATGGCCTACATTTATCCACCGAAAAGTGAGCTTAATGAAATCAAATATATGCTGGAAACCATTAAACAGGACCAGGATCAGAAATTCTCCCACTTAACGAAAGAAATTGCTGAATTAAAATTGCAAAATTCTGAAATTCAAAAATCCAACACAGATTTTCAGAATTGGATGGAATTTAGTAGCAAAATGTATGAAGAAATGAAAACAAAAATAAATACACTGGAAAAGCAAAGAAAGGATGACCACGAGCACATCTACGCACTAGAGCAGAAAATCAGAGACTTAGAAATCAAGTCGCGGTCTTCAGTAATAGAACTAAGAAATATTCCAGCCAAAGACAAGGAGTTTTCGAAAGATTTGGTCTCTATGGTGTGCAGTGTCAGCAAAATCATTGGTATAGAAATGTCACAAACTGATTTACGTGACACATATAGAATTCCCAGTAGCCCAAACACACCAAAAACGATCATTGCAGACTTCGCGTCTGTGCAAAAAAGGGATTCTTTTTTGATGGCAGTCAAAAACTATAATAAAAACAAGACTCCTGATGGTAAATTGAATACTGAAGTAATGGGCCTCTCTGCGAAAAAAATGCCAATTTTTATCACCGAATACCTGCCGCCTACTATGAAGAAACTTTTCTACCTTGCAAGGCAGTTTGCACAGCAAAATAATTATCAGTACTGCTGGACAATAAATGGAAAAATTTTTCTTAGAAAGGAACATGGTAGTGAACTTTTTCGTATCTCATCTGAAAAATGTTTTAAAAGATTACCGGTTAAAAATTAGCTTACTTCATATATATTATTATTATCTTAATCACTCTACACAAGACAAACACACAAACTATATCACTTGTATTTTGTTATTGCTTATTAATATTATCCCATACTCACACAATTTTTCCACTCAAGATAATTTTCTTAAATTAAAATTAAATCTTACATCGCCGCAAGAGAGTTTTCTAATAAAACATCAATCAAACCATTGTTCCTATTTTGCACTTTACTTATATCTATAAATGGCTAATATTACAAACGAAAACGTCATAACTGAAATAGATTCTCTCAATGTGGCTGAGGTTTTTACTTGCTTACCTGAAGAATGTCTTAAGCATATAAACCCCCTTAATTATTCATTAAGAATAATTCATCAAAATATTCGAAGTATTAATAAAAATTTAGATGAATTTATTGTCACATTGAAAATCACTAAAATAGATTATGATGTCATCATCCTATCGGAATGCTGGTTAAGTAAAGTATCAAATGTACCACAACTGACCGGTTACTTGTCATTTCAAACTATCAACAATCATAACCAAAACGATGGTGTCGTTGTTTACGTTAAACGACAGCTTGATTTTAATGCTACCAACCTGAACTTTTCTGAAGCAAACGGCATTTTAATTCAAATCAATAATCTTACAATTGTTGCGATGTATCGATCACCTTCGTATGTGTTTTTGGATAGTTTTCTCACCGACTTGAACGCGTTACTTTGTACCCTAAAGCTCTCACAAAACATCTTACTTATCGGCGATATAAATATTGATATCTCTTCTGCCAACTCTGACACAAAGAAGGACAACTACCTCAACCTGACCTCAAGTCACGGTCTGTTACCAACTTATAACACCCCGACAAGAATAAACACATGTCTAGACCATGCTCTCCTAAAATGCAATAACAGAGCTGCGGTTTTATTACTAGAATGCAACGTAACTGACCATATACCAGTGATTACTTGTTTAAACCTAGGTAGGGTCCGAGTAAAACCCAATACGTCCTCTTCTCGAACCGATTTTATGGCTGTGGTGGCTGAAATTCAAACCGTGGACTTCTCTTCTGTAATGCTTTGTGGAAGTGCTGACCTGGCTGCCGACATTCTCATCAATTCTATCGCGCCCATTCTTTCCAAACACACTAAAGTGCTAAACGTACCGAAAAGAAAAATTATCCTAAAGCCATGGATCACGCCTGGTCTACTAAGATGCATTCGTCACAGAGACAAATTACATAAACGACACAAAGTCAACGCTCATGATGAGACCCTGAAATTAATCTATTCTCGCTACAGAAACTTCTGTAATAGTCTTTTACGTCAAATAAAAACTGAATATGAAAGAGCCGAACTAGAGAAGGCTAAAAACAGTCCCAAAGCCACGTGGGATGCTTTGAAGAGAATTGCTAATCTTATCCCCCCCTCTTCCCCAGCTTCGGATATACTTACATCTAAAAACAGTCCTAAGGCTGCAACTAATGAGGTCAACGACTACTTTGCGAACGTGGGCAAACACTTAGCGGACAAAATTCTAGCGTATCACCACCCGAGTGCGGTATCTATCGAAACTTCCCCTTGTAACTCCATGGCGCTGCTTCAGGTGGATGAATCGGAAATCGAGAGCATTATAATTAACCTTCGTAGTGATTGTGCGGTAGGATGGGACGGAATATCCTCAAAATTATTGAAAACTTGTGCTGCTGCCCTGGTACCCCCCAGCACCCGCATCTGCAATCTAGCAATTACCACAGGTGTTTTCCCAAAGGCCTTTAAAACCGCATTAGTACATCCGATTCACAAAAGTGGTCCTACCAACGATATAAATAACTATAGACCGATTTCTATCCTAAGTGCTATGTCGAAGGTTTTGGAGAGATTAATAAATAAGCAACTCATTAATTATTTGGACAAATTCGGCTTAATCTCTAAAAACCAATTTGGATTCACATCAGGAGTATCTACCGAGGACGCGGTTCTAAACCTAACCAATCATATAGTTGAAAACCTTGATAATAAAACAAAATGTATTGGAATGTTTCTGGATCTCTCTAAAGCCTTCGACACCGTGTCAATTCCCATACTTCTACGGAAACTGGACGGTATTGGTATCAGAGGTCTCTCACTAAAACTGTTTGAGAGCTATTTGACAAACAGAACTCAAAAAACTAAAATTGAGAATTGGCTTAGTGAAGAGCTACCGTTAACATTTGGAGTTCCGCAGGGTAGTATTTTAGCACCTACCCTCTTTAAAATCTATCTCAATGAGCTCTGTGAGCTTCCTATTTCCAACTGCAAACTGATTTCCTACGCGGATGACACAGCCCTTATCGTCTCTGGATCAAACTGGTCTGTTGCCAAAACCCATGCTGAGCAAGCTCTGCGAATAGTAATGTGTTGGCTAAATAATAACTTGCTAACAATAAATCTTGACAAGACCAAATTTGTCCCCTTTTTAATGAGGAACGCTTCCGACCTACCATATGGCTTCACCATTGCCGCCCACACCTGTTCTCCACTACTCGCCTCATGTCAATGTACGAACCTCTCTATTACAAACTCAATTAAATATCTTGGTGTCCACATTGATGAGGCTCTGGATTGGCGTATCCATATAGAACATATTTGCTCACGTGTCAGAAAAATTATGTTTGTAATGAAAAAACTTCGACGCTCTGCCGATCGCAAAACTTTGCTTATGGTATTCCAGGCCCTCTGTCAATCGATTATCTCGTACTGCATTCCAGTCTGGGGTGGAGCTCATAAATCCTCCTTAATAAAGCTCGAAAGAGCCCAAAGAGCTGTACTGAAGGTCATGCTGTGTAAACCTTTTAGATACCCTACAAAAAAGCTTTACCAGGACTGCAATGTACTGACGGTTAGGCAGCTCTTTGTTCTCCAAGACATCACACGCCACCACCGCTCTGTCCCACGCGCCGACTATAATTGTCTGACCCGGAGAAGGAAGCCGGCATGTGGGGAAGTGCGCTATCAAACAATATTTGCGAGTCGACAGTACCGGTGTATAAGCTCCTATTTATATAATAAAATAGATAGATACATTTTATTAGGTCATTTAAACAAGTACGAACTTAAAAAGAAACTTACCTCATGGTTGCTAGATTTAGATTACGATCTGACGGAGGAATTGGTAAGCCGTGAACTACTTTAAGTGATTGCTTGTGTCTTATTGATATTTAATATGGGAAATACAATATAATTATATACATAGTATACATAAGTTTATACAATTACGAGTATATAAATATTAATGGATTACTTATATATATTTACATATATATATATATATAT
>NW_020653900.1:3752750-3842615 GCF_003589595.1 Hyposmocoma kahamanoa | reverse complement strand
TCCCTGAGAAGAACGAGGAAGACACTCTAAAGATTGCTCTTTTCAAATAAATTTAAATGCTATAGAATACACTATGACTCAAATTTGTGTGGAATCTGAAGCTATGTCGTCTTTCCATAAAATTTTATCTAACACGTAGTCGTCAGTTTTGTAATATGACTTTTCAACCAAAATATTTTAAATGTAGTTTTTAAGCTTAGGAAATTATAATCTTAATATATGCTCCGGAATCTTATTGTAAAAACGTATACAGTTCCCCATAAAAGAGTCCTTTACCTTGGTTAAACGAAATCGTGTTACCATGAGTTTGGACTTAGCTCTTACGTTAATATTATGGACATCTTCTTTCTTATTGAAATTATGTATGTTTTAACGGGCATATAAAACATTTCAGTAAATGTAGTGTAATGCCACAGTCAAGATACTAGTCTCCTCACTGTCAACATAACTGTACAAATTACACACCGTGTCCTCTAAAATATGACCTCAGAATACTGTGCTCTGTGCAGATCATTTTCTGTTCAACCTCCTGCAATTTTACGAAACGATACCTAAATGGTTTTCATTTGATATTCGCTTACAGGTTTCACATATCATATTGAATAAGTATTTTTGCCGAGTATGTAAAGATCCCTGTGTAATTTTGGGCATGTTGTATTCGTATCTTACCACTCGATCTGTTAGATCTGCGAATGCGCTGCGGACGCGCTGCGAACGCGCTGCGCACGCACTGCACGCGTGCTGCATGTGTGCAGTTACATACATGTTCTTATATGTGTCGCGCGAGCGGCGAGCGAACGGCACGCGAACAGATTGCACAACGTAATACCCGTGTGTAGCTCGCAAACCTTTCCGAAACAGGCGCATTTGCGATGCATTCGCCAGATCTGTACTCATAACAAAATTTTTTTTTAAACTCGACACAAAACAGTGTAATGCAAAAGTCACCGTCTGTAAGCCAAAGTACTCATCAAAATCGATTGAATGAGCTTAAATACGATTGTTCTGCTGTGAGAATAGTTGAGCAGTTTGGTAGTCTGCAGACTGTCCTAGTTGTAGGCATCAGATTATGGTTACCATATCATTATAAACTTTTTCACAATGAGCTTTCCTGCTATTAAATAATAACAACAGACTAGAAGAGTATTTTCACAAAAAATATTATCAAAGTAAAAACATACATAATATTCAATAAAATAATATAATATGCTTTCTCCAGTCACTTTCAATCTAAAAAATGACGTCACGAAAATTATCTCCATTGTGTATTGTGCATAATAATTATATATATATATATATATATACTCTATTATTTATATACTCTATTTATCTTATGGTAACACCATTAAATGGGATATAAAAGAAAAGCTTTTCTACTTTCATAAGCTTTATCTATTTATACCGAAACTACTACTTGAATTAAAAATTTATTACTGTAGAATATCAATTAATACAAATGAAACAACAATACAGCTTACACCATTTAATTTCAACGGGCAAACAAAGCGATTGGCAACAATAAATCAGATTTAATATTAAATTGAATGAAACGCGAAGCTCCAAGATTACAATGCAATAAACGAAATGGTTATTCGTTTTGTATCATTGATTACGGAATCGTTTAGAATTGCCATTATTACGCAACTTATGTCAGCACATTTTACTTCAAAGCATAAAAAACTTAGTAGCAGTAAGCTTCTTGTGAAAGAGTTAGTTCAGGGAAGAACTGCCACCTTATCAATTTCTGCCGCCAAGCAGTAATGTGAGTATGACTGTGTTTTGGTTTTGAATGTGAAATTATAGGCGCGTGAAAGGTAAACAAAAACGTGACTAATGAAATAAATTCAAATGACAAACAGCATTGTCACCCTACTTTAATTTGATAGCAGCTTAACTGCCAACGTCATCTCGGCAGCGAAGTTTGGTGATTATGGCAAATGCTGCTTTTATGAAGAAGTCTGCCCAGGACTGGTCCATAAAAGTTTCATATCACCATTTTCCGAAGCAAGTAATCTCGAATTCACATAAAACCAGTTATAGTTAAGTAGCTAGCAACTTGTAACTAGTTCCAGAGTTTAGTGCTTGTATTTGATTGACTGTTAGGACGCGTTCCCATTATGTCGAAACGTTTTATTTATCGTTGGACGACTGTCGGGTCTAGCGTGTTCCCATGTCACGACTGTCTGTTGTGAACGTTTATTTTATCGTTGAACGATTGTCGTATCTAGCTGTTCCTACTAGGTTGTGACAACAATTTATCGGTTCACGGCAGCCGCTTTGTCGTTTGCATGACAGAATCGTTTGAAGCTGCAATTATCTGTCGTCATATTTACTGTCTGTCGTATCTGTCGTAAAAACTCGTGAACGAAAGTTAATCATGTTGTTCTATGTGTAAACAATTGCATCTAAATGTACAAGACACGACACTTTAAACTGCACGTCCTTAGAATAATAACGCATAGAAACCTAGCCCGCACACGCTAAGTGAGGCAAATTGAAGCGCGCCCAATGGGCCTACACGAGCGTGCGGACCTTCAGTGCTCAAGGTCAACTTGCACCGCGAACAGATCAAGAATTTTAGCTAAAAATGACGAAATGTGCGGTAAATGAGTGTAAAAATACGTCAGACAAACATGAAATAGATACTAACATTACATTCCACAAGAAAGTAACGCGTTTCTAACTTGTACAATTTTTATATAAATATTCACTAAAACCGAAAATTAACCTACTACTAAAACTAGCCTACATGAATTTGATTTTTGCCTCACTTGTGACAGTTCGTTTGACATGAAACTATCATTCTATGCCATTGTTCTATGCGTTATTATTCTAAGTGCACGTCTATGTGTCGTCACGACTTCATGGGAACGCGCCGTTACTGCGTCGTATACAAAATAAAATATATTTTTACTTATGGTATGACAAGTAATTGAGAAAAAAGCGCCAGTATGTTGGATTATTTTATCTGCAACAATTGACATAAGACTATGACTCTATAATTTTCATATTACTAGCTTTGAAAAAAGGTAATGACATGACAATTTCTTAACAGGCTATTCTACGATTGTGCGGAAATCGTTAAGATCACCGAATTTTAAACAGATGCAAAGTTTAATGTTGCCAATTTAAAGGTATTGTTCGAGAGTTAAGAACCTTCTTTATCTTTGTCTTTAAGAGTCAGGTTTGATGCTGATCGTTTCCTTTATACAGGGTGTATATTCTTTTTAAAAAAAAAAGTAGCTTCATCTTTTTTTATAATATCAAGTGACGAGACGCACAAATTGTGTGCCTGGTGGTAAACGACACGCCTGTTCATAATCTCAGTGCCGCTTAGAGATTTAGATCCGAAAATTCTGACGAACACTGCCACGGCTCCCTTCACCCTGATACATAAGTTGACAAGTCCCATGTGCCCGTGATTTCGCCTTTAAAACCCGAACGAAGTAACGCTCACATTACTGCTTTTCGGCTGATATAGCTAAAGCGTGTACATTTAAGTAATGTAAAAAGTATTCTATCACGTCTTGAAAAAACCCAAGTAATATGGTTCACGGAACAAGTCTACAGGCAGGGAATTCCTCTTTGTTACGATTTACGACAAAAAGCATTCGAAATTGTAAGAGTTAGTAATTAGAAAAAGCTTATGTGTGTATGTCCTAGCCGGTTTTGGCTACAACGACTGATATTCTTTAGAATTAGAGCTACGGTTATTTGCTCTTTCATGTGCCCTTAGATGATTACAGTAGCCTTTTTGAGGACATCACTGATTTGGTCAATGTAAGTCCTTCTGAGAAGTCCTCTTAAAACGTTTCCATCCACATTTGAACATAATCTGTTTGATAATTTTTCTTACATTCATCCGCTCTATATGCCCAAACCATCTTTCACGTAATATTGTATTTTTCACTCTATTACACAACTTTATTCCGAAAATTTTCCTCAAAGGTATCATCTCCGCTGCAATAATTCTACTTTCATGCTGATTCTGCTTTGCCCAACTGTTTTCTCAATTTCACAATTTTAAGTTATGACGGTATTTAGTTACCTGTGCGCTTTAATACATCGGGGGCAGAGCTCTTACAAACTGAGCTATAGACAAAGTCAACAAATCTTACGAATATCTTTATGTGCTTGTCATAAGTTCCGAAAAACTCAGAGGTAGTAGCCGGGATTCGAACTCACGGCCTCTGTTTTCTCAAGCAGAGAGTAGCTCTTGGCGGTACATCGTTTGATGTATTTATACATTACATACATAAGCAGTCACGGCTCTAGTTCACTTTCAAATTATATGTTTTTTTGTTTTCTAAACTTCTTTAGCATTTCCTTTTGAACTTTCGGTTCATTTACAAGAAATCATAAACGAAAACCTTATGAAGCCTACGCAGAACCGTTAATCGAAATTAGTTGAACTTGGATGACTGTACTATTTTTCCGTTGAACACAATATAAATGAAAATTCGCCAGTCACCGAATTCCCGTAAATAAAATGAAAGAACTTGGAATATAATTTATATCGGAAAGTGAACAAAAGGCGTTGGAAGGCTCAATACCGTCTACAATGGACAACAAGAGTGTTTGGAAGCCGAAAACCCAGACTGAGAAAAGTAATGCATGAGGGTTTTATAAATTTATTCTATAAAGCGTTGGTTTAACCCGGCTTATCTCAATTTACATCAGGCCTAAATATTCTCTCTAGAAAAGCCCCGTGCTTAGCAATAATAATAATAATAATAAATGAAGAAAAACTTTCATAGATTTCTCACAAATGGCGCTACGGTAAAAAAGTTGTTAAAAACCAAAAACAAAGACAAACAAAACCAAGCATCTAGAATAATTTGTAAGGTCTACTGGTTCCTTCCGTAGCTCAGTTGGGAGAGCGTAGGAATTTTTCTTAGTGGTCGATCTATATATTAACAATTATAAGAAACTATTGGAATAATGACGTGCTAGATAACCCCGTCAAATACTTGGTTTCAGCAACGGAATTCACTCCGGGGTACCCAGAATACTCAGACTAGAAACAATTTAGAAAATCAATAATGTGAAATAAAATCAAAGTTACAATTCACAAAGCTCTCATGTCAAATTCTGGTAGCCAGGTTGAGTAAAAAAACTTTCATAGATTTCTCACGGGTGGCGCTACGGTAGAAAAGCCGTTAAAACCAAAGGATCTCTAACAAACACATAGAGAAATTCGTAAGATCTGCCGACTCGATTTGTACCTCATTTGGTTGAGCGATCGAACTGGTATGGCACAGACGTAGGTTCGAGTTCTGTCAGATCTCTGGAAGTTTTCTTTGAATTAATAATTAAAACATGAAAAAGCTATAGAGAATGCTGCTGATTATAGTGAGATATGAGTTTGGTATGTAAGGTTTTGAAAATGTTGCATCTAAATACAATGTCAACTTTTGAGGTTGATTGTACTCAAAAGTATTTAATAAGTAGTTTTTCGGATTATATTATTTTTTATTTTTTTTATAATATCAAGTTACGGGACGAACCTGTCGTGCTCCTGGTGATAAGCTACACTCCTGTTCATAACATTTGCAGTGCCACTCAGAGCATTAAATCCATTGACCTACCCATAAATGGATGTCGGGTTCGCGCTAAAAAGTGTCTGCGCCTATAGGGCGTTAAAATCACGTACAGAGCGTCAATCGCGCAACAGTTTCGTTTGTTCGACTGACAGCGAGGTTGTCAATCATGCAGTACCATATAACACAACCTGTAAAAATTACTGCACTAAAGTGTAAAAACAGGATTTAGTATCATGTTTTCACTAAACAAGTAATTGTGTTATCATAGTTATCACTTAAAAGTGTTATTTTGTGGACTTGTATAGTATTTAATTTATATATAAATGAATTGTAAATATAAATTACAAAAGCACACAAAATAATCAAATAGCTAACTGTCCTTTTTCTACACATTGCATGCGCAAAAGATGGAAAGAGACCCATTACGTCAATTTTAAAAAGCTTATATAAACTTCTTGGTCATTTTCAATTGTTCGTACCACAAGCGATTGAAATATTTAGAACAAAGAAACTATAAAGTCGCTTTGATTTTAATCTTATTTTTAAAGTGATTGTTTAATAAACGTTAACAATAAGTAACAAAATATTGTTGTACTCGTTTTACGGCTTGGATTACTATCAGAAATCAGAAAATACATTTGCCCGAACTAACGTTAGCTCGAATTGTCAAAATGTCAAATGTATTTTTTTAGGAAGATTACAAAACAAAAGCTTTGTGAAAAGCATTAATATTACTCGAAAGCGTAACGGTTTTATTATAAATTGGTTTTCGGAATAACGAATATTCGAGTTTACTTTTAGTTGGAATATCGGTACATTTCTTATATATAGTACACGCTAATTTTCACATTTGTAGTAATATTTGTATGTATCTGCCCAACACTTTATTATTTCTTTAAGTAAAATTGGACAAAATTCAACACAATAATAATATATATAAAACTTAATCAATATTTACGATAAAGATTACTCCATTACTCTTGTGTTCAAGTAATTTTCAGTCGAAGCTAAATATGGTGCTTTTTGTTAAATTTCCTATAGAATATGGTGTTTTTGGACTTTTTAATTTTGTATTAGACCCGACGTCCATTTGTTGGTCGGTCAATGGTTAAATCACAAAGATTTTAGGGGCACTGCCACTGCGCAAGTCGCTCTGAGACATAAGTTGACAAGTTCCATGTGCCTGTGATTTCACCAGCACCCTTACAAGGGTAATTGAAAAACTTGTAAGAGCGCTTGCGCGGACGTCGGCGCACACAGCGGTAAGCACTTATCGCGTAATCTTGAGCGAGTTACGGAGCCTTGTCCAAGTCTGTTAAAATCTTCGAAGTTGTTAGTCCATAGAGTATGGCAGGATCTTGTACGTATGGTATTCTGCTAAATGTTATAATCGCAAAGATCTGAGAGGCACTGCCACTGCGCCCGTCACTATTGACAAGTCCCATGTATTATATATGTAATTTTCATTTGAAAACAGCAAACTATATAGCATTACTACGTGTTACACAAATTTGTATACACGCGTAAACAAGCTTGCAGTCTGCGAGCATGTCATGGATAAACCTACACATTAAATGAAGTTTGACAAACCCCAGGTCCTTGCAAAAGAAGTCCGTTATGCTGGATGCTGCGAGAGGCCATTGAAATTAAAAAACATCCTAATTTCAACAGGGAAGATGGTTTCTTCGTACCACCAGTTTGGGATCCAGTATTTCCTCTAATGAAAAATCTGCAGTACTAATTAATATGTTTTAGTTTATTCTAATTTCTATTATTAATTAATAATAAATTGAACTTAATAAAAATTCATTCAATAAAATAATTTGTAAAACTTAATGTAGCGTAAGTTAGAATGTTTTCTTTGTAAAATTAAAAATAAGGTATTTAATTAATAACTATTGTAACTATAGTGAAAAAATAGGGTGGTTTGCATGAATATTAGACATAACTGGTTGAAGACTGTACCACCTCAGTTAATCGTGACCATGGGACCTGTAAAGGGCCCGAAACGTCGGTTTGTTTGAAAAAACAAATATACGCGATTTAAATCCGGCAAAATAGTTTCATTTCCTACGTGTAACAATCGCGAAAACCTAAGAACTCGATACAAATTTGTATAGCTTTAAATATGACGTAGCATTACGCGAAACGCCTAGGTCTACGGCGTAGCATTTTCATTATACATTTCAACCTTGAATACCATAGACAATACAGAAAGTATCACATAAATATTATAGTAGTTCTAGCACAAACATATTCCTATTGTAATTCATGTTGTACAAAAGTAGAAGGATTGCAAATTTCAATCAAGATAAATTAACAAAGAAGTGTCCAATTAATCATGTTTTCCGGAGCGAAATGTTATTCTTTAATTAAATTTCCACTCAAATTTTATCAAAGCAAGAGTAACGTTCGGAATTTAAACATAATTCGCCACAAACCGGTTCAAGGTAGAATAATATTCACCTACGAAGGAAGTGAAATAACTACCAAATGTACGAGAGTATTCAATTACAACAACACTTGAGAAATGCAACTCAAATTGGGCCAGTGTGATGCACTGTGGTCTTAGTCCTATCCTTGGAAGAGACCTGTACCCAGCAGTGGGTTCTAACACTTCTGAAATTTTTGCGAGTGAGGGAACAACTACTCAAGATAGTTTTATTGAAATAAGACAAACAAGATCTTTTTATCATACTAAATGGACGAACCAGCCGTGAGTATGGTGATAGACGACACATTTACTCATCACAGTTGCAGTGCTTCTCGGTCCTTTAAATTTAAATTTGTAATTGTAAAGATCTGAGGGGCTTTGTCACGGCGTCCCTCACCCTACAGACGTAAAGTTGACAAGTCCCACGTGCCTGTAGACTCGCCTGCACCCTTGTCCTCCAAAACTGGAAGGCAAAATGCTCACATTACTGTTTGACAGCAGAAATAACGTTCATTGTGATGCTAGTGAGTAACTTCATAAGTTTCTCACAGGTACGCTAATGAAAAAAGGTGTTTAACCCTAATATAAATCTCTGTAACAAACACATAAAGTAATTCGTAAAGTCTGCTGTCTCAATCTGTAGCTTAATTTGTTAAGAGCGTTGGGCTCGGCGTGGCAACAGACACTGGTTCGAGTAAAATCAGATCGAATGAATTTTTCTTTGTGTTCAACCTTTGTATCATCAACAATAGCAAAATAGTGGAATATTTTCACAAAAAATGTACGAAAGTCATGCTAGTATAACGTACATACATACAGAATATGGACCTCCACCTGGTACGCTCTGGACAAACTTCCTTCGTCTCCTTTATTCCCACCGGTCTCTTCGTACATGGTACTTTTATCTCTGCCTTTTTTAAAAACATCCCCAATCTGATATTTTTTTAAATAACTTTCAGTAACAGCAACATAAACTAAACATGTAAGCCATAGTCAATACAGGGTTGAGTCAACCACCGCCATCGAGTATATAACCAGAAATACAGACGAAATGTAATTTAATTTGTTTGAAAACTATTCTGCCAAATCATTACGGTGACAACTGCGCTCCGATTGGCTAACCCGAATTTAAAACAATTGACAAGTGTCGTCAATTGTTTCACTTCAAACTGACCAGTTCAACTTGAGCTTTGCAATAATGGATGAAAATTGAAAAATTACAAATTTAATATTTAATTACCGATGAAATGTGATTCCGTTTGATCTGTAATTAGATGTTTTACTGTTTTTCCTACGTCTCCGAATGGAACAGCCCCCCATAATCAGTCATCTTTATTACAATAAATACATGATATTTTTGGAATATACGGAGACGTACACACAGGTCAGTTGTTGGCGCTGCACTATTTCAGTTTTCTAATTTGTGATTTCAGCGCAAACGAGAGTTAAAATTTAAAAGTGATATAAGGCCCATTAGCCTGATAACTTGCCTGGGATGGATGACCCTTATTTAGTCTCTATATCTGGTTATATACTCCGCCCAAAAGCAAGTTGCTCAATTTCGACCAAAGAACTTCGAGCAGTAACCAGCCGATGTCAGAAATTTCGATTCAGAGTAATTGAACACGTCAATAGTGAATGAGATGTATACGCCGAGGTGTCCCTCTCCCCATACCTCTACATATATAAATTTGTGCCGTCAATCTACCAACATTCATTCTTTCTACATGACCAAACTATCGAAGCATCCCCCGCTCTATTTTGCAGGGGTAGCACGACAGGACGCGACTTGCGCGAGAGCGACATGAAAGCGCAAGATATTGTTATTCTCTATGCGAAAATAACAGATTTCGCGCTTTCTCGAGGAAGTCGCGTCCTACCGTGTTAGCCCTACTGGTGACTATATCATCTTTCTTTTTTTCCATTTAACTACCTCAGTGGCCGAACGGTTACCATGCTAGACTGCCACACAGGGGTCGTGACGTGAGTTTGGGTGTGATTTCTGATTGTCTATAGTGTGTGACAAGGGGTCCCGCGATACTGGTTTTCCCTAGTACCGGGCTATGAGTGCGTGAGTTATTATTACAAAATTATGAAATTGTTAGTTTTTCGACGTTGCTAAACATTTCAGCCCTAGTTTTTTATATATATATACATTGTTCCGTCTATATTACTACATCTACGAATAAATTATAAATGAACTGCATTCAAGGTAACATTATGCTTAAGCATACAAAATTAAGATTTGATAGTGAAAAATATATGATCCTCTTTTTTCTTAAAGGTTAAATCTTGGTTGCGCCCTCCATACAGTAGGTCAGGGTAGGTTAGTTTATGAAAAAAAAAAAAAAAAGGTTAGTTTATGAAAAAGCTTAGTCCCAGAGAAAAAGGATCAAAAATTAAAAAAGACGATTATGACCGTTTAGATTTTTGTGCCCGCTGCTTTTGCAAATTTAAAATGGTCATATAAAAAATACATGCTTTATCTTTATAGCCGTTTTGTTTGTTCAATTTAGGAGGTTGATCAGTTAAAATTTCAATCCCGTAGTTGAAGTAAAATTAATATAATAGAATGAAGAATAGAACACAATCATTTATTTTATATTATCAAAGTCACAATATTACAATTAAAAATACAATGTCAAGAGATAATATGATCGTCACTAACGCAAATAATAATGATGAATATAAAATAAAGCTGTATAACTACTGCTTGTCTGAATAAAATGAAGTCAAGTAAAACAAAATTACAATTGCTTCAAAAGAACTCATCGACACTGTAGAATTCATTATACAATAAAAAATGTTTTAGTCGGGCATTAAACGTTTCGTGGTTTGTAACACTTTTCAGGTTTTTGGTTCGTCGAATGTCAGAGTTATTATGCTGTTTAATATTCACCAATAAAATTCCTATGCAAAGCACGCATGGTATGATATAATATCTCAGGGTAAATAAACAATGTGAATAAAAGAAAGTGACTAAATAGAACGATTTACCACCAGTGGGGGGGGGGATGTGACGTCACATCCGGCGCGCCAGGAGGCTTAGACTTCCGGCCCCGCACGCGTACTTCCGCCGGCAACGTTCTCAAAAGCAAGCTTTTAATATTTCTTTGAAAATGGTGCTTACTTTAACAAGATGATTAACCTTCCTGGTAATGGCTCATTTACATTCCTTTTTTAGTCAAATGTGTTTAAAGTTTTCTTTTAAGAACCTTTTTCCAAGTAAATTATAAAATAAATGCGTTCTAATATGTATGTGACGGAATTTTGATTATAATTCGTAATAATTTATTTGTCATTTATTCGTGAAAACACGTGTTGTATACAAGCGGATATGTACAAAATATTTAAAGTTAAAGTTTCAGTGTGTCCGGCCAATTGTACCTATCTGGAGATATGGAGTTCATTAGCGGTCTTGTTTGCACAGGTTATAGAGAGATAAACAAGCTCTTTATTCTATAGAGCTTTTTAGAAGTCAAAGTCAAAGAATCATTTATTCCGTAGGTGAAATAAATGTACACTTGAAAACGTCACATTTAAGATACTGTTCATTCGCTACGCTGCGTGCTGATTTCCCTGAGAAAAACAAGCAAGAAACTCTAGGGATTGTTCTTTTCAAATTAACTTAAATGCTATGGAATACACTTTGAATCAAATTTGTGTGGAATCTAAAGCCATGTCGCCTTTCCATACATCTTTATCTAACACGTGGTTTTCAATTTTGTAATATGACTTTTCAATCAAAATATTTTTAATGTAGTTCTTAATCTTAAAAATTATAATCTTAATATATGCTCTGCAATCTTATTGCAAAAACGTATACAGTTCCCCATAAAAGAGTCGGTTACCTTGGTTAAACGAAATCATGTATATTTTCACGGGCATATAAAATATTTGAGTAAATGTACCGTGATGCCACAGTCATGATATCAGTCTCCTTAAACTTTTCTCTGAGAACAACCCGAGTACCTAAACGGTACATGGAACAAAACGCTCGTTTTTGCAATACAAATATGGTTTGAATGTCTGCTGAACATAACAGTCCTTACTCGAAAATATGAAATTATACTTTTCCTTTTATTTTTAAACATATTTGGCAAGTAGGAAATATTGTCAGTAATAAACTTTAACCTATACACAAATTTTAATAATCTTCCACGATGACTAATTCGTTTTTCATCGATTTTGAAAGATTACACTTATTTAATTAATACACTATTGTATCAACAGTGCAGTATTGTGACAAGTACGTCAATAGTTTTTACCTCAATTTCATTCGCTAAATGAAATATATGAATATTACGCAATCACAACAATGATATTTTTAAGTTCTGATAGGTATCACAGAAAATATCCTGCTAAGGCCGTGCTCTCGAATTATCTTAAGGCACTTTATAATTCTTCATTTCTTTATACGCATACAGGGTAATCGTTCAGTGTACCCAGGAGATTATTCAGTAAATATGTGAGAAATCAAAAATATTTAAGCGATATAAAAGTACATTAATTAATGAGTAAAATGACTTTAATAACTTTTTCAAAATAAAACTGGTAACATCCCAAATTTTAGTGTTGAACGCTCCCATACATTTAAAATGAGACATTTGTGGAGAAGCTTTAGTTGACCATTTTTAAACGGTAACAATAAGTTTACAGATAACGAAACCGCTATAAATAAAGTAATAAATCTATCTTTTAATTGAATAAACATAAACACAGTACAGAGTACTAAAAAAACCGATCTCAAAAGTTCGAAGTTTTTTTGGTTACCGGAAAGTGCGCGAAACCGGATTCATACTCTAGTTTGCCACTCTTAGAGAGGGAATATTTTCTTCAAAATTAAATGGGACCACTACTGAGATACCCTCTTTCCAACAAAAAAAAGAATCATCAAACTCGGTTCACAAATACCGGAGTTATTGCGTAACATACATACAAAAAAACACATTCGGATTGAGAGCGTCCTCTTTTTTTGAAGTCGGTTAACAAAGTGATATTTATTTTTATGTTTAGTACAAAATTTTGTATTAAAAAATTAAAATTTAGTCAATCGATCATTCTCTCTTGTCAGCTTATCACCCACCTCTAGAATGTTCTGGAGTTTGTTCTGTTCACAAAGTATAATATCATTGTGTTCAGCGATTTTATTTCCCTGAATATTGGCAATAGCTTCGACTTGACTCAATCTTCTTCTTCTTAATCTTTGATATCGAGTTTCGTATTAATCTTCTCTCTATTTACGTAACAAAACGGAGCGCGATAATAAATTACCAATACTTGAAATAAAGTGCAAAATGATGCAAAGCAGAGTTGGAAAAGTGGCAAATTTGTGAAAATCCTCATTTGAATATTAAATTTGAAGAAATGTACGGCCTTTTTCCGAACTGGCTTCAATAGATCACAGACTATATTTTACAGTACGCCAATATTGATTCCATTTCTCATGCACGTCAATAACGAATGAAAAATATTACCAATTTTTGGACAAAAATACAGATTCACAATTGAATCAAAACCTGATTATTGATCGGTCATCGCATTGCATTTGTTATTTGTCTCGAATATTCATTATGTAATGACTTATCAAAATGGTACTTGATAAAGCCAGCAATATTAGTATTACGTAAAAAGCATCATTTAATCTGCTACTCAGAACGAGCTCCTTGTGAAAGAGATCGTTCAGGGAAGTACGCCACCTTACCTATTTCTGCCGCCAAGTAGTACTGTGAGCATTACTGCGTTCCGGTTTGCAAGGGCACGTGGGTCTTGTCAACATATGTCTCAGGGTTGGCAGTGCACCTAAGATCTTTGCGATTTAAAGCTCTGAGTGGCACTGCAACCGTTATGAAATAGGCGTGTCGTTTACTACCAGGTGCACGACGTGTCCGTCCCATCACTTGCTGTTATAAAAATAAAAAATAAAATAAAAATAAAAAAGTGTCAAGAAATATTCAAAAACAGTGTAAAAAGTTTTTCTTCTTGAAAAACGACACGCGGTATGTGACAAGCAGACGAGTTACCACCGCGCGAGAAAGGTGTGAGGTTACACTTTTAAGATGGGTCCACATTTGTCACATTTTACGGGTCACGGGTACTTGCTACGTGAATGTGGACGGACTGTGACAATTTCAGAGTCCATGACATGTCAACGCGTCGAGGTTTCGTGACGTCTCGCGGCACTTTTTTATTTTGTTTTATTTGCAAGTAAAAAGTTCACAAAAAGAAACACAAAGCAGTGAATAAAAACCATTAAAAGATTTATGTATAGCTGACATCACGTGCTATCAGGCGTCTAACAAAAGAATTAATATCTAATACTCATGTGCAAATTACGCTACAAAATTTGATAAATGCATTTATTTAAGAATTGATTTACATTTTTCTGGTTTACCTAGAAGATTATGAAGAACGTCACTTGGCAATTTAATAAGCAGTAATGGTGACTTGTATGTCCAGTCACGCTTTACATAGTTGTTATTGTATGGAGGAAGAATATATGTACCTTGGTAGGTATTTTAGATTACGTAGTTTACCAATTTTTGTCGTTTGTTTTAACATGGCAATTTTATCTATTTCATCACAAATTACTTTGTATATCTAAAATTCTACAGTACCTAAAGAAGTTCTTTCGATCGTTTCTATATTTATTTGTAACTGATATTGGCACAAAAGATTTTAATAGTCTTATTTGTAATTTCTGAATATAATCTAAGTATGTTTTGTATGTTCTACAATAACTACTGGGCTCGTATCCAATTACTGAATCTGCCAGTGCATTGTATAGCATTCTTAAAGTTTTGTAAGGTAATTATTAGACCGAGGTACATAATTATGTTGTGAGATAGATTCTAATTCACCACAGGTACATGAACAATAGTCAGATGACACAATACAGTTCCTGTACATGCATTGGTGAGTGTACGCACGAATCACTGGCCTATTTGCACAATTTAGGTGTGGAGAGTGGATATGGATGAATGTCATATTTTCATAATTAATAATCAAACCAACATCATGCGCCCACTTACACAATAAATCAAAGTTACTCTGCATAACGTTCTCATCTCATCGCAATTTTATATTTCTTCATGCTTTGACATAATAAATTCCACGAAAGGCAAGCTTGTTTTTCCATCCACTGCGCAGCTTGTGTTACGTGCCGAGCCGATACGTGTCGTAGCATAAAATTGTGTCGTGTCTGTCATGTGTGACAAAGACAAAAGTGTGGACGATTGCTTCTCCTTTAAAGTAAACTCCTTCGGACGGAGACGGTCGTGACATATTACATCGGGACAGTATCAATGTTACGCGGTGTTGTACATTCTTGTCACGTCTTAAATGTTATGATATGGAAAAATGTACGTACCGTCTCAGAGACCCTGAGTCGTTGATCACTGTGTGACATTAGATCGTGTCACTTATCCGCGTGACAAAAATCGTCCACACTGACGATTTTGTCATGCATATCTGTTGTCATGCGTGTATCGGTGCGTTGAAATGTCACAAATGTAAAGCCACCTTAAGATTTAATCTGAAGAAGTGGGAATATTGATATTTGATAGGCTGTCCAAAACCCGCCCGTACTGAGACAGAATTTGAATATTGCGTTAATATTAACCCTACTTTCGTTTAGTCAGTAGACGAAAAAATGCAAAATCTTCTGCGTCATAGACTTTCTTTATTATATTTGTACTTTTGTTTACTTACTTATACACTCTTATCTTTATTTTAATAAAAAAGTAAGTGCGCATTTGACCTCCATCCCACCTGATGGTAAGTGACGATGAGGTCGACGATGTAGCATACACACCTAAATAATGCCTATTCACTCTTGACTTGTGCGACACTTCGTGCTAATCCCCTAATTTAAAATCATCCCCTAATTTGCCTTCTTTAGAAGCCGAATATTTTCTTTAAATTTGAACGGGACCACGACTAAGTTACCCCCAGTCCAACAAAAAACAATCATCGATATTGGTTTCCAAGTGTCGGTTCTTGGTACGTTTTATTATATTTTTATGCATGATAAGGCTTACATTCGTCTCCTTGGATGTAACAACTTAAAAATTTGGACGTTTTACTTTAAAATGCAGTCCTAATAAAAAAATCGAGATCTTAGTAATGGATAACGTCTTATATCAATCGGACTACGGAACTGTAGAATAAGAAGTATTCGAGAATACTGTAAAACGGGTAGGCTTTAAATACATATAGGTCAGGAGAACCAAATAGCAATAGCGGCTGAAGTAATGACAGAAGAAACTATAAAATTGCTGTCCTGTAAAATCTATGTTTTTCAGATACTAACCTGTTCATCTGGATCAACGATCAGCCCACGATCTCGCCTGATATGCAAACTCAAAGACCACGAGACTACGCATTCGCTTAGGAAATATATGTTTACTGTCATCTTAAAAATATAAAGGCAGCAAGCATCTTTCAGTATACACGGCAAAAAATCTACTTCTCAGCTAAAGGCATAATGATAGTAGAAGCAAAAGCATTGAGCGAGGTAATGGAACATCTGCAGTATAAGAGCTTGAGCTGTGTGATTCGGTGTTATTCAGCCTTTCAACTCTATTACAAGAGTTGACCCTGCTCTATTTCCGTATTCAGTCGCGGGAACCGAATTTTCGATTCGATTAGAACGATCTCGCCAATTTAGTCGTTACCGTTCAAACGACTGAAATTTATAGGATTACTCTTCGGTTTCAAATAAAATTTAGAATCGGCTGGATTTTTAGGACTACTTCTATAAAAGTCAGTCGATTTTATACTTTAAGACTTCACATACAAAGTTTGGAACTCTTTGTTGTGTAATGATTCAGCTTGATTTTCAGGCGATAGTGTGTCAAACTCATCTAAATCTTTACTTTCTACGGCACCTAGCATCAGTTTCCTGAGGCCGCTGGAGACGCTATACAGCTTATTTTAGAAAAATGTGAAGTATTACACGGTCTCTAGGGACAACAGCCAATGAAAATTCACGATAGAAGCAAAGGTAAATGGACGTAGTTATGTTAATCTTGAAAGAGAGAAATTACTTAATTTTCTGAGTGAAAAATCAAGGCATGTGCTACCTGTAGTTTGTTTTGTTTTAAAAAATTCGAGAAATCGTTACCCTTGGCAAGCTACCAAGTTGATGAAAGATATTGCTCCCCATTTCATGAAAGATTGTCTTTATGCAACTATGTATACTTATACACTGAATTATATCAATGTTGTTGGAATGAAATTATAGGGATACAGTTTTCTTTATAAACACCGTCAGGCCTCATCATTGATATACGCTGTGGGCGCTTTTAGTCGTTCTCTCGTCGTCATCCGCATAACTCGCATGTAATAAAATCTAATTATTATAAAACGATTCCAAAAAAGGAGGCGGTTCTCCATTCGTCTGTTTTTTTTCATATGTATGTTACTCGATTACTCCGAAATTGGTGAATCGATTTCGATGATGTTTCTTATTCTTTGTATTTATTTGTTATACGTGATAGACTCTGCCTGGTATTTCACGTGATTTTAAATGAAAAGTTGAATCAAATCGTGAAGGAAACTAGTGCAGTATTGTTACAATTACTGCCTACAAGATGCCTCTTTACGCGTAGTTTGAAGTACCTTGTATCGTAAGATGGATTCTTCGGGAAGGGAAGTCGGTAGTGGGCCCATTCAAATTTAAAGTAAATATGTGGCTAATTAGGAGATGAATCCGATTTATTGAACTTAACACAGCGAAAACTGATAACCAAACCGTTGAGGTCGGTTTTTTTATTTAAAAAAATATAATGATAAATGATAAATCTTCCATAGATTTCTCATATGATGAAGCTACGTCTAAAAAGTCGTTGAAAAACCAAATACAAACACACGACGCAAGCACATAGAAAAATTCGTGAGGTCCGCTGGTTCGTTCCGTGGCTTAGTTGGTATAGCATCTGCCACGATAAGCTAGAAGACGTCGGTTCGAATCTGGCCGGATCGAAGGAATTTTTTCTGAGTGTTCGATCTTTGTATTAATAATTATAAAAAAATATAATTGTTCGATTGTTTTCATACAGATCGCGGTACTTGTGGTATCTATTTAGATATGTGTTGTAGTTCTGATGATATTCGAAACGAAACCACGACTATATTAGCCCGACCATGCCATTCTGATCGATTGTTTCCGTATCTTAAATTCACGTGATTGACCATAATCGACAGTGTGAATAAATTGAAACGGGTGTAATAGAGATTTGCAGCGGAACGACTCGGTAAACTCCCTACAATAGCAATGAAACTGTCATTCAGAACACGGAGTAGGTAATAAAATGGGTTATTTAAAGCATTTTATGTATTATCCAACAACCGGCAAGTTTCACATTCCAGCTTCAATTTAAGACATAAATTCATCTGTACGCTAATTATTTCGAATCAAATGACTTGTTTCTTTTTTTTATAACACTAAGTGACGAGACAAACAGGTCTGTCATGAACAAGTCAGGCCTGTCCATAACAGGTGCAGTGCCACTCTTTCTCAGCTTTAAATCGGAAAGATCTAAGGGCCACTGCCAGTGCGCCCGACACCCTGAGACGTAAGTTAACAAGACTCATGTGTCTGTAATTTACCCAGCACCTTTACCGTTCCAAACCGGGACACAGGCAATGCTGGGTTTATAACATCTGAACCCGAGGTCGGTTTAAAGTTGCAACGGAACCCGAATGAGCCCAAATGCAAGTATCGTGTGATCCCAGGACTGGTGGTTGCTTGTCAAAAATAATAAAATTTGAGTCGCATACAGTCCCAGGTTCAGGTGCATCTCGAGACTCGAGAGAGAAAACAGAAATGAAATTAGAACTGCTTCTACGTGGAAGACACTTCTTGATCACGTTTTTTACTTCAACATCTGTATTGGGACTGAATAACCTTTATAAACGAAATAAATCAAGAAATTTCTGGAATTGGTATCAAGTTTCATTTTGGAAATGGGTCCCTCGTGGATAAAGGACGACGCGACGACGCGGACAATATTTGGCAAAATTATTTTACTAAATGATTTGTAAGCTTTTTGGTGTGAAAGAATTCAGCCATATAAATTTTCTGCGACGCGAACTGGTGAGAAAAATTTATGTAGCTATCTGCCAGCCCTTAGGCCTCCCAAATGGTTCATAATTTTTTTAATATAATTTTGTAGATAGACTGGCTGCTAGAACTCCACGGAATATTCCTCGTCATCTTTAGGTAGCAGAAGTGCTTGTTGTGAAAGAGTTTATCAAGGGAAGTACTGCCATCGAACGTATTTCTGCTCCCAAGCAGTAATGTGAGTTTTATTGCGTTTCATGTGTGTGGGGCGCAGTGGCTGTGCCCCTCAGATCTTTGTGTGGCACTACGACTGATATAGACAGGATAGATGTGTCACGATATGTTCGTTCCGTGATTTCAAACTCATCAATCCTTTGTACGTCTTTCTTCAAACTACGCGCTTCCTTCTGGTAAGGCAGGGTTTAAGTCACAGTCCGCCACGCTTGAAAATTCACACGTTTTCCAAAGTCCACAAACCTCCGACGTGCAGGTTTTAGTAACAGTGGAGCTCCTTGTGAATGAATTCGTCCAAGGAAGTAATGTCACGTTACCTATTTCTGCCGCCAAGCAGTAATGTTGGCATTACTGTGTTCCGGTTTTGAAGGGTAAGGGCGCTGGTGAAATTGCAGGCCCATGCTTGTCAACTTATGTCTCAGGGTGTCGGGCGCAGTGGTAGTGTAGTAGTAGTAGGGTAAGTAGATCTTTGCGGTTTAAAGCTCTGGGCACTGCAATTGTTATAAACAGGCGTGAGCTTACCATTAGGCGCATGACTTCTTCGTCCCGTCACTTGATGTTATAAAAAAAAGTTTTAATCTCGATGTTTCCATTTCCCATTAGAGTGAAGTATAAGTACTAAACATTCACAAATGTACTTTATTTACAAATTTAAGTCATTTGAATCGTCGCCATGTTCATTAAGACGCAACCCTCCTACCACTAAGCGACCACGGGCCTTTGATTATCGGAAACTACACGATATAGATTGAATAATACTGGATCTATTCTCGTTCTCGTTTGATATTCCATCCGAAACAATTACTGTAAGAAATAATATTCGGTCAAATCAATAGACGATATCATGTATGTAGCTTCATTCACATCATGTGTTTTTTAATTTGGTAGAGTATTATTACTTCTTTGTCAGTAATTGTTTCGGACGAATGTCGGACGGAAAACGGAAGTAGACTGCCAGTTCCCACTAGGATAATATATCGCATGTAGCACCAATAGGGCCAGAGCAAAGCGGCGGACGGAAAGGCAGAGGACACTAAATTAATCAATGTAATTTTAATAATTGAAATAAGGTATAAATTTCATTTTCTGAGACCGACATTGGATAGCGTATTTCTCTCTGCGGTATTGAAGATCACGCTAGAGAATACCGCGGCGGAGGCGGATGCTGCGGCATTACAGCGAATTCTGTGGTGTGCTGGTACTCGCGGTATCGTAAAGGATGTTTCTCATCAGTGTGCACTGGCGGGCATTAGATTCTCTTCGTCGCTTTCCCCGCCACCTGGCGGTTTTGCGCTGGCTCGTACTGTCAACACGTCACGTTTCGTCAGATCATCTCAAAAGTTGACAACACATGTGTTGCAAATTTTTAGCAAAAGTAGGTCGGTTAAATAAACCGACTGCAAAAAAATAAAAACGGAGGAGGTAATACGTTCGGGTGTATGTTTTTCGATTTCTCCGTCAATTGTGGACCGATTTTGAAAACTATTTTTTGTTTGACAGGGTGCACTCTCATAGTCGTCCTATTATCACCAAATCAGAATCTGATGAGAGGATCCCATGAAAATCGAGGAAAATACGCATGTTAGTGTAAATATTTACCGATTTCATTCAATTGTGGACCGATTTTGAAAATTCTTTTTTGTTTCCGAAAATGCTGTTCCGGATTCTTACGGCTACCATAAATTTAAAAAAAAAATTCCGCAAATAAAAGTCGACTTTTTACTTGACACAATACATGTAATCAACAAATCATCGTCACCATGACAACCAGAAAAAAAGTATGAAATGTACAAAGGAGTCCGTAACAGTCCCATTGTCACCAAGAAGTCACAATCTGATGAGGGGATCCCATGGAAATCGTGAAAACCCGATAAGCAAACATTTGAAGATTTTTTCAATGTAAAAGTTACAATTATTCATTCTATATTCTTTTGCTAAGTTTTTATTTTGCATTATTATTGTTTGATTGATTGTCGGTGCTATCGCGTACGATCGCGATTGACAGCTACTGGTGAGTGCTTATGTTATTTCTGAACGAAATTCTAAAATGGCAACACGGAGTGAGGAGTGGAGGGAAGGAGGAATGTTTAAAAGAAGAGGACGTCAGAAAAAAGTGATAGGTTTTTGAGTAGGTAGAGAAAAGGTGATGGGAAGTGTAGTTAGTGCGAAGCAGATGGCGACGTGTTTCCTAATATGGTGAGTGTCTGTACTAATTCGGAAATATGGTAATATTGAGATATAGATGAAAAAAAAATTGTATCTAGCTGCAGGTTTGGGTTGATCTAAGGGGAAGGTGGAGGTTCACCATGGGGCCTCACAGTCCGGCCTTCTGTGCGTCGCTCTTGGCAACAGGTGTGCCAGTCTAAGGAGAGGATCCTACTACAATGTGGCTCTCGGGCTTACTTGTGGTGTCGGTCGAGTCACGCAGAAGGTTTAACGTAAATTGTAGTATGCAATAGCGCAATAATAAATCCCCGTATTTCTATGTTATCATATTATCAGGCATGAGACTTTGTCGCATAAGAGAATTGACATTACGTTGAATCAAGGCTACCCATAGATTTAGTATATCCATAGATTGGCCCTGAAGTATTGGACACGAGACCAAAACAAAAATACATCTGTCTGCGTATAATGTGCATGTGTGCAATATAAGTAGTGTTGCGCCATCCACTGATTTAACTTTAATATCGATTAACATATTACACCGGCATTTCACTTCGTCGTATTCACCAAAATGTCTTATCGCAAAACGCCGAGATGTTAATTAACTAATTAATTAATGATTCAATACAAAATTAAGAAAGCTACTATCACCTTCTGGCAGTGTCATAGGATGGTACGTAAACAATGGGGACTTTCACCCAAGATAACACTATGGCTCTACAAAACGGTGATAAAACCCATGATCAGTTACACGTTTTGGTCACACAAACACATTATGTGTACCAAATTTCAAAATAATCAGACCAGTAAGTTTGGAGTAAATTGGCTGTGACAGACGGACAGATGGACACACAAGTGATCTGTGCTTGCCTCTAAAGGAAAATAATTTTTCCTGAAAGTGTTTGCTGCATATTTTTTTAAACTTTTTGGGAACCCAGTCTTCTCTCTTTAGCATTATAAGCCATTTCTGTCGTACTTCAATGTTTTGAGGAAATCTGAATCAACAACAATAATTAACATAAAAAAATGAGTGCCTCAACTACGCTATTAAAAGAAATTTTCGTTTTAATGTAGACAAAAATAATGCACTAATGCAATATTAATAAATAAAAATAAATGTAAAGTACTAAAACCAGAAATTTCTGATTCAATAATATTAAGTATGAAGATGATTTCGGCTGTATGCAAGCTTCGCCTTTGCATTTCTTTTTTTCAGTTAATGACATCTCGATAACATATTATCGATTGCATCAATCTCTATGAAAGTGGGGTTATGAATTTCAGAAATTCACGTATTTAATATATTTTTTAATTGAATTCGTATACATTTGGGTTATTAATGCACTTGAATGATATAATTTTACGGATATATTTATGTAAAAAACTTTTGTGGTAGTGCTTTTGGACAGCTAAAAATTTAAATAATACTTACGTGTGAAATGTACAATTCTGCGAGTTTTCCTTTTTAGATGAGTTACATCCGGGCACTGAACACATTACCATGACTAATAAACGTCCGCTTAACACTATTTCACATTTTAAAACCAATTATTTTTCAAAAATAAACGAAATTTGTTTCGTTGTCAGCTGACCTTAGGTTCATACAGGCTCATAGCGTATAATGAAGTGGTCTCGTCTACCCATCTCGCTCTAACATACGTGTATACTAACGCTCTTTCCTTGCATTGCCAATCTATGGGTACCTATATACTAAATCTATGAGGCTACCCGACATCATGACAAAACATGTAGGATATAAAACTAAAAAAACTTTTGTGCTCGGATCCGTTCTTTTCCTCACTCTTTTTCTATCGTTTTCCATACAGTCCACATCATCCATTTCAGTGCAATATCTTGTAGATTCCAATGATGAGAACTCTATTTAAGACAAGTCTAAGAGGGCAAGGCCCTCGTGACTTGTAACAAAGGTCTAATTGCCTTGTATGAGCCGATCTCTTACAACCACATTTAACAATGTTATTGTTTATCGAGTCCTTAGGTTTTAGCGGCTGTTACTCAGTGGAATGTAGAAATATAGTATGTAGTAGTAGAGAGTTAAAATGTGGGCCTACAGAAGAATGATGGACGTATCATGGACTCAGAAAGCCACCAATGACGAAGTTCTGCAACTAGTTCGACAGAAGCGTAAACTTTTGCAAACCATCAAACAGCGGAAAGTTGCATATCTGAGTAGTGTACTTAGGCTACATATGAGTTTCTGCAACTGATAGTGATGGGAAAAGTCACCGGTAAAAGGAAAGCTGGTCGTAGGAAAAAATCGTGGCTGAGGAACATACGAGAGTGGAATGGTACAGCTAGTGCCACCCAACTATTCAGCCTCGCCAGTAATAAAGATAAATATACTTAGCTGACTGCCAACCTTCACTAGTTGGAGTGGCATCTTAAGAAGAAGAAGACACAATGGAAATAAAACTATTCGGATCTAAATCGCATATATTTGTTTCACATTTCGAATCCTTTACAGGTACCATGTCACGGCTGACTGATGACGGCGATGAGTACTCGAATGTCTGCGAAGATCTGTTACTTTCTGTTGAGATAATAAAATCATTATTATTACTATGATCAGTGAACGATGTGATTTAAAAGAGGATGTAGTGACAAAAAATAGAAAAGGGTATATTGAGGTGGTTTGGGAATTTAGAGCGGATGATTGAAAGTAGATTAAACGAAAGAAATATAATAGCGCTAACCTGGAAGGCATCATTGGAAGAGGACGGCCACAAAGAACGTTCTCAGATCAAATTGAGTGTGTTCTTAAAGACTGGAGTGCCTAGTGGGAAGAATAAGAGGGCCTGTATGAAAAGATTGATGAAGGTAAGTGAGGCAAGACATGTTTGTCAGAATCGTACTAAGTGGCGATCGATTGCGTGTGTTTAGCTTAATGGGAATTTAAGGGTGTGATTAAATAAATAATAAACAAATATTAGACAAAATCACGTACGTTGGTCTGATCTCAAAGTAAGTTACTAAAGCACTTACTATATTGTAACATATTATAGTAAGTGCTTTAGTATACTACTATAATATAATATAATATAATATATTACTATAATGTAACAAAAATCGGGCACTTAGAAAAATTCACTTCGATCCGGTTGGATTCGAACCAATGTCTCCCAGCAAACAGTGGCAGGCGCTATGCCAACTAAGCTACGGAACAAACCGAAGGTCCTCAAGAATTTTTCCATTGTGTTTGTTGCAGATCTTTGTTTTTGGTTTTTAACAACTTTCTGGCCGCAGCGCTATCTGTGAGAAGTCATGGTCATAGTCGCCGCGCGTCACTTGAGCGCCGTGAGGCGTCAGACCACAGTGTGATCCCGGCGCACTAATGCGCGCGTCGTCACGCGTCCGGTGTAGTTGAAAAACAGGACGCGACGTGACGCTTCGACTCTGCGTCAGTGTGAGTTGAGTCTAAGGGTCATATTCTAGAACTCTACTCAATGCTCAAGTCAGGATTGCTCTGGAAACACAAGCACTGGAAATACGACCCTAATGGCAGGGACTTGAGTATGATTTCGAGTGGTTAAAACCATACTCAAATCCTGACTTGAGCATTGTGTAGAGTTCTAGAATACGACCCTAAGTGTTCAGATCTTTGCTTAATAATTATAACAAGCTAGCGGAGTAATTTTACAAAAAATAATTGAATATTATATGGTGGTCAAACATTGATATTCAATAAAACTTGATTAAAGCACTTGTGTTGCGTAAATCGGAAACAATGGCGGTACCACAAATACTCAGACGCGAGACAATATACAAAAATTAGTTCTTCTACATTGACTCCGCCAGGGATCGAACCCGGGACCTCAGAGATGGCGACACCTTAAAAACAGGTGTGCAAGCTACTCGACAATGGAGGTCGTCGCGAGTACAGCATTATTATTCTTTTCATTACAATTATTTCAGAATGTTCTTACATGAAATGTGTCTTAAGCCATTTTCGTGCTTGGGCCATTTTAGCAATAATAATAACTTCAAACATATATTTCACATAATTACGTCACAACTCAAGAACTCGATGTGACTCATAAACTCGAAACGTTCGCGCGAAACGGGATGCGTGAGATTTTACAACCACTCACGGGAATGGGGGCTGGAATGCGATTTCCATCAAGAGATTGAGTGAGTTTATAGCTCCGCTAAGATCTTACAACATATTAACATTCTCTTAAGTAGCACGTGACTGGGTTGTGTAGTTTCCAATTTTTAGCGGCACTTCCTTACCTTCTGTGGAGCGGAGATATTTTATCTATATGTGTTTCAGTGTTTGCGGCACTTAAAGCGAGCTATTTTAACGCAAGCGCAGATTTTAGGAGGTGAGGTGTGGGGAGGTCACTCTGACGACCTTTAATCCGAGCGCTCAAAGTTATATGAATAAAATAAGAAAGAACACGCGGAGAAAATTTGACAAAGATCCGACATCGACAAACGCCCGATGGCGACTGACGGGGCAACGGGCGGCGCGATGTGTCGTTAAGCCGCTGGACAATTTGCAAATTTTAGGATAAATGTGAATTTAATAACTATATGGCTTTTGTTGAAAACCAAAATTTTGCAGATTAGATTATACGCACCCAGGTGGCGCTGTACTAAGTTAAAAACAACACCATTTATTTAAATTAACTACTTATTCTTAACTAATTCCAAACTTATGTAGAAGAAAGAAAGAAAGAAAAATTTTAAGTTTATTTGGTAACCTTATGACAAAATAATTGCCTCTGTGGCTGAACAGTTGTCATGCTGGACTGCCACGCAGAGGTTCTGGGTTCGATTCTCAGGCCGGGATAAATATTTGTATGGCCTACATTTATTTATCTCGTGAGTTTGGGTGTAATTTGTGGTTGTTTGTGTGTGTGTCGTGTGCGGGGTTCAAAATAAAAACAAAAATAAAAAGCATATATCTCTCATATATCTCATATAATATGAGAGAATGATAATAAAAACTAAAATAATCTTAAGATAAAACACAAAATAAAATAATTATATTTAAAATGTTACCAAAATGGTCTTCACTCAGCTTTTACGACGTGAAAACGACTTGTGGAAACATCTCGTTATGTTGGTTTTCAGTGAAGTCGAATAAAAAAAAAAGTTGATGTCGCTTCGTCAAAGTAGAATAAAAAAAAAAGAAAAAAACATAAAATAATCTTAACTAAGCGTAAATCATAATTAAATACAAATAAATAAAAAAATACGGATGTGCGTGTAAAGAATATGAAATGAGAACAAAACTGATTGGGAGTGTATTGTAAACTGTTCTCATGTATTTGTGGTTGGGATATTAATGTCAGTAGTCAAATGGCACGTTAGACACAGCACGACTGCCTGTGCTGTTAGACACCTGGGTAAATAATAAACATTTATTAAATGAAGATTTGAAGGAGGCAACTGATTTGAGATGACAAAACACTGTTTAATTAAAAAATTAAACGACAGTAATAAGTCATGCGCCTCTAAAGTAATTTTGTATCGTTAAGTAATTGTATACCATAAGCAAAAAGTATTTTTAGTTACAATTTTTCTTTAAATTAAATCGGTATGAATAAAACTCCACAAAGAATTTAATAAATGAGCCTCATAGCCCAACATATTGGACTTGTAATCAAACAATCCTACTTACCTGAAAGGTATGCAATACAATACAAAAAAAAACTCACAAAGCAGATTGTGTCTGGATTAAATCCATTGAAATAAGTAGACAATGGTTCCATCCATTTGAATAGAGACGACGTATAGGTCTGAGTTGCTGAATGTGAAGCTTATTGAAAGGAACTACTGATATTAGGTATATTACGTATCTACATAATAGATGGATAATATATATTTTGTTGTTTTTATTTACAATAAATACTACGTGCAGCCCATTGACTGGACATTGGTACTTACTAGGGTTTATCTAATTCGAACAAACCAATGTTTCGTGCCCTCAGTAAAGTTATTTGTCTATGGAGAGTCTATAACAAGATATTGTACTTTTGATATTCTGCTAAAAGTTAAGAGGAGTGGTTTGCCAGTAAAGTAAGCTTTTACTGGGTCTTCATCCTTATTGTCCACGTTATTGATTTATTATTTAATGTTCGTTTACACTGTAATTTCGTTTTTTTGTAGACACATAGAGGTCTTTTTATCTATAATTGTTAATACAAAGATCTTAGAAAAAATCCTTTGATCCGGCTGGATTCGAACCAACGTCCTCCAGCAAACCGTGCCAGATGCTTTGCCAACTAAGCCACGAAACGAACTAGCGGACCATATAAATGTTTCTATCACTCAGTCAGGTACCATTACAGCAGCTGTCTAGAGATGTCCTTTAATAAGTCAGCTGCTGGTAGCTGTATAGGTACCTGCCTGAGTGAAGAAATATATTTCTTACAGATTGCGCTACAGCAAAAAAAGTCGTTGAAAATCAAAAATAAAGATCTGCAACCAGCACATTGAAATATTCGTAAGGCTGAAAGACGTTGGTTCAAATCCAGCCGGAACAAATAAATTTTCTTATCTAGGTGTTTGATTTTTGTCTTAATAATTATAACAAACAAATGGAGTAATTTCTCAAAAATAAATTGAATATCATGGTGGTCAAATATGGTCAAGTCAAGTCAAGTGAAAGATTATTTATTCCATAGGTAAAATAAATTTACACTTGAAAACGTCACATTTAAGCTACTGCTCGTTCACTACGCTGACCTCCCTGAGAAGAACGAGCAAGAAACTCTAGGGATTGCTCTTTTCAAATAAACTTAAATGCTATGTAATACACTTTAAATCAAATTTGTGTGGATTCTGGAGCCGTGTCGTTTTTCCATACATCTTTATCTAACACGTAGTCTTCAATTTTTTAATATGATTTTTCGATCAAAATATTTTTAATGTAGTTTTTAAACTTAGGAAATGATAAACTTAATATATGCTCCGGAATGTTATTGTAAAAACGTATACAGTTCCACATAAAAGAATTGTTTACCTTAGTTAGACGAAATCGTGGTACCATGAGTTTGGACTTAGCTCTAAGGTTAATATTATGGATATCTTCTTTCTTACTGAAATTATGTATATTTTTACGGGCATATAAAATATTTGAGTAAATGTACTGTGATGCCACAGTCATGATACCAGTCTCCTTAAACTTTTCTCTGAGAGAAACCCAAGAGCCTAGACGATACAGAGAACGAATCGCTCGTTTTTGCAATACAAATATGTATTGCAAAAACGAGTTTGAATATCTGCCGCTTTACCCCACATGAGAATCCCGTAGGCCATTATACTATGGAAGTAACTAAAGTAAACTAGTCTAGCAGTACTAACATCAGTAAGCTCACGTATTCTGCGGACTGTGTATGCAGCGGAGCTTAATCTGTGTCTGGTGACATTCATTAAACTTAAAAATTACATTCTTTATATTTAAGTCATTATTTTACTTAAAAATAAACGGGAATGTTATATCTATAATAGTAGCATTTCAGTAAACCAGAACCATTGCGTTTCGATTTTCCTGGTGAAGCTACAGGCACGTGAAACTTTACGTCTCAAGATGACAGGCGCAGTGGCAGTGTCTCTCAAATCTTCGCCATTAAAGCGCTGAGTGGCACTCCAAGTGGGCGTAAAAATAGGCAATTTTCTTAGCGCTAGTTGTGCATTAAGAGCGGCACATGCGACGTCAAACAAAGGCTTTCGTCATTTGTGGGCAGTGACTTTTTATGGCTATGTCTTGGCTCTATCTTTTTAATTCCAATAAATACAATAAATTTTACCATGCACAAAGATTTAAAGATGGGAAGTACAATTTATAATCCTTAAAATTAAACTTTTAGTTTTAACTCCTGGACAGGTGACTTTGAACAGTAATTCTGATATAGAGAAATAACTTATATGCAAATATACTATAATGAATGTTAATAGAAATAGCTAGTTTTTACGGGGTATTCAACTAAAGCGCTAAATATTATCGTCATCATTTCAACCTACAGACGTCCACTGCTGGACTTGGGCCGTTTTAAGCTGCTTGCATCCAGCAGATTCCCTCAACCTTCATCTTGTGTGTGGTCTGTCCACACTGCGGCTTCCGGTACGCAGTCGACACTTGAGAACTTTTTTCCAATCGGCTATCTTTTTTGCGAGAAATGTGCCCCTTCCATTTAGAGCGGTATTACACTACACACATGTTTTTAATTTTTTTAATTATTTATAATTTATCTATTTCATTTTTAAATTTACAATTATTAACAAAACAAAACAATGTGCATAAACCTGTACAGATTTTTCGCACTTAATGACTCAACATAAGTGACTGAATCGACGCAGACGCGCGTTTGCATTGCTGCTAAAAGTTACCGTGTGTAACCGCTCTTAAGTGCAATTCTTTGGTCTACATAACGTCGATTATTTTGGTTCTTTATTTGGTTGTTTTGGTTGTTTTGGTTGTTAAGAATCAATTTTTTGTCGATGACCGCGTCACAGGAAGACACTGTTGTCCCGTTGAAAAACTAATCTTACTGTATAACAATTTTAAACAAGTGAGAGACTAACAAGTGAGTAACTAACAAATCTAATATCTGGTTGTATAATATGCGAAAATATTCCACAACTGTCAAGGAAATGAAAGTAATTTCGCCAAGTTAAGTCCACACATCCGCCCGGAGCTTCAATTAAATTCCAGGCAGCAACCAAATATGCAATTTTACGTGTAGTTATTACGTGAATATTGGCAGTTCATTGTCTGGGAAACGGTGTCTTATCTTGGGTAGATAAAGCAAAATTTCGGTGCCTAAGAGTTGTTAGTCAAAATGTCATTGTTTACTTTTTAAGTCAAATAAAAAAATCCTTCGAAAATTTCTTTTTTTTTTACTTTCATAGATTTCTCATAGTTGGTGCTAAGGCTAAAAAGTCGTTGAAAATCAAATACAAAGATCCAACAAGAAACACAGACAAATTCAAGAGTTCCGCTGGTTCGTTCCAAGGCTTAGTTGGCATAGCGTTTGGCACGATTTACTAGGAAACATCTGTTCGAATCCAGCCGGATCGAAGGTTTCTTTTAAGTGTTCGATCTTATTATAAATAATTATAACAAACTAGTGGGGTAATTTCACAAAAAAATAATTGAACATCAATTAAAAAAAAAAATTAAACATACATTTTTTTGTGCATATTGTAGGTTCCATATTTAAAAGTAAAGAAATCATCTGTTATGTTTACTTTCAAATATGGAACCCATATTATAAATAAAAACGAGATAAAAAAAAAATTAAAATGCATAAAAGGTATTTTGACTTACTACAACTTACGAGGTAATTTTAGATTTTAACGATTATTACACAAAGGAAATTAACTATTTTTCCGGGTCTAAATGGCGTATATTTGTTTTTTAACGGCATATATACAAACCATATTTGTGTTGCAAAATCGAGCCATTCGTTCGGTGCACAGTTTCTCAGGTTTCCCTTAGTTTTAAAAGTTTAGGGAGGCTGGTATCATGACTGTCACAGTACATTTACACAAGTATTTTATATACATAATTTCATTAAGAAAGAAGATATCCACAATATTAACCTTACAACTAAGTCCAAACTCATAGTACCACGATTTGGTTCAACTAAGGTAAACGATTCATTTACTGGGAACTGTATACGTTTTCACAAAAAGGTTCCGGAGCATATATTAAAATAATCTTGATAATAATATTATATCAAAAAGAAGTAGAGAAAGTGACGGGGCAAATGATGCGCCTGATGGAACGCAACACGCCTGGTCATAACAGTTTTAGTGCCACTTACACTTTAAATCGCAAAAATCATCGTCACTCATCAGAGACAAATTGACAAATCCTAAGTGCCTATAATTACACCTGTGTCCTTACCTTTCAAAACGGAATACAGTAATGCTCACAATATTGCTTGCCGGCAGAATTAGCTATGGTGAACCCTGGATAAACTCCCTGGATGAACTCTTTCACAAGGAGCTCTTTTGTTACTACAATCACAATTTAAAATGCACGTCTTGTTTTCAACTAAACCCAAACACGTCTAAGGCATACTTATTTATTCGATGACCTCAGTGGCCCAATGTGGGCTTAGAAGGTTGTTCTGGGTAGTGCCTCAAAGTGATTTCCGTTGCTGTAGTACACCTACTACAGGGAATTCTCTACTTTGAGACCAGGTAATTGGTGTGATTGTCAGATACATTGTTTTTGATCCTATTATTATATAAGCTATTAAGTAGGCTGTTAGAAGTCAAAAACACAAAATGAACAATAAATTGTTCGCAATCGCAATATGGATTTGACATTTATGCATGTGGGTAACCTGAATAAAGTACAAGTCAGTCTTGATCCGGAACTGGAGTTTGATTGTCGCTCCCTAGTACGTTGGCAGGTGGTTCGTGCAGTAAGGTAGTTAGGACGACGTCAGGGAGTCTACTCCTGTTCTCCAAACAATATCCGTCCGAAATAATTACTGTGAAATAAATAATACTCGACCAAATTAAAAGATGCATGATGCGAATAAACTTCACACATGGCAATGCAATTAAAAAATGTAGGTAGTTTGTATGAATTTGATATGTATGCATGTGGGTAAACTGAATAAAGTGCAGTCAGTCTTGATACCCAGTTCACTTGTTTGTTCGCACTACCTTCGTCTTGAAAAATAAACTGATCATCATGATTACTAATAGTAATTTCGTAGGCTTGATTTTCACTATATTCTTTTTTAATTATAATAATAATAATAATAATAAAGACTTTTATTTCAGAACTTATGAATTCCATATATTGTTAGTAAAAAAGAACTTAAAACACACTATGTTAGTACTTACAGGTAAATAATACAGATTAATATATTAATATAATACAGATATTATGTTCTTAGTTTAAAGAGCATTTTTCTTTTATAATTTTTGTAAAAAGAAGATTGTAGGTAGTTTGTATGAATTTGATATTTATGCATGTGGGTAAACTGAATAAAGTACAGTCAGTCTCCAATCAACATCCGTCCGAAACAATTACTGTAATAAATAGTACTCGACCAAATTAAAAGATGCATGATGCGAATAAACTTCATACATTGTTGGTAATTATATGAGAACCAGAGTAGGCGCCCTGCTTACCAACTCGTAGTGACACACGAACAGTCTTAAATTGTGTTTTCGATTGCGATTCAAAGCTCTGAGTGGCACTGCAACTACTATAGATAGGCGTGTAGCTTACCATCAGGTGCACGACTTGTTCATCCCGTCAATTGCTATTATGAAAAAATTTATAATATTGAATTAATAATTGAATTATAATATCTGTACAGAATTTTATACCTATTCAACATTTCCTCCAATACGCAATCCAGGGGGCCTACCATAATCTTTCCAAAAACAATCTTATATCAATGTAGGTAAGCTTATTAGAATATTACTCATATTCGTACCATGACGAACCTGACAACCAAGTAGTGTATTTATTGTAAAAGTGATGAAAGAACGAATGATTTCCCAATATTGTCTATTCCTTACTAAAAAGGAAAGAGATAACGCTATGTGAACAATATAATGCTATCTCTTTCTTTTTTGATGTTCCGAATTGTCTTATCGTAGTATAATGTTTAAGTACTTAATGTTACTTACATTTAGAGAATTTTTGTCTGTTAAGAAAAGAAAAGTATGTAATAATAAAATCTATTAAAATTACGTTGTTTTCAATAACTGTTCTGCATTTTCATGAAGAAAACTAAATAAATCAAGCTGAATCTTGATAGTCACGTTGTGAATTCGGAACTATAGTGTATGGCGGTGTTATAATTTTATGACATAAACATAGTGTATTTTTATTTAAAGAAAAATTATTTACTATATACTAATTAATAAAAAAATAAACAAAATATTGAAGAGATATATGTAAATATTTATTTATCTATATATCTATTATTATATTATCTCTTCAATATTTTGTTTATTTTTATTTAAGTTCAACTTAACTTTTAATCATTACAAATCAATATTAAGACAATAAAACTGAAAGTAATATTGTTTCCTTTGCATCCGTGTAACTATTTTAAGGTTGCTAAATTCGACATAAGAGCAATATTACTTTAATGTTAAAGTCGCGTCATAGTACGAACTGAGTGAACGAATAGCGACAAAGCCAATAAAACATCATAGTCTTAACATTACAATAAGCTTAATTTGAGCGCGTTATGGTACGAAAAGTAAATGTAAGGTTAAAGTAATATTGTTTTAAGAGATTGTGGTAGGCCCCCAGTGACCTACTAAAGATGTCACGCTTCTTCAATGTATTACAACAATATTGTACATCTTTCTAACAGATTTCAATCATACTTAAGTAATCAATAAATGTTTGCCTTTAATTTTTATATTTAAGATTAAAACGAAATGGTATCGTAGTTGCGTATTGTGAAGCGTATTAGTGGAGACTCCTAACCCACGAACCAACGGGGAAGGGTGCAAACATAGGTTCTTAGTAGGTCTTCCGAGGATCGATCGGGCGAGCTTTTATCGCCGTATGGGTCCACGGAGAACAGTCCCACATTAACCCCGCCATGTCATCACCCGTGGCGGGGTATGCGTAACGCGTTTTCCCGTGTAATAAAAAAGGCTGTGAATAATAATAAATCACTCATAGCTCACACGTAGTAGCGCAGAAACGCGGAGAAATTAATTGCACGATATTTTAAAATTTGCGTTTTAGAAATAAAATACTCTGTTACTGTAATTTTCCAAAAGCATTTATTACGGAACACGGGAAAGAAAATTTCATTAAAATATATATATATAACTACGCAGAGGTACGGGACTCGATTCCCTGGCCGGGATTGTAAGGCCTATATTTGTTTATCTCATGAGTTTGGGTGTAATTTGTGGTTGTCTGTGTGTGTGTCCATGGCACCCGCGATACAGGGTTTCCCTAGTGCGGAGCTATGAGTGTGTTCGTTACATAAAAATTCAATAGATTTTTTTCTTTCCTTGATAATCGTAGTAAAAAATGAAAATTTTTCCCTAAATTCCCTAGTGCGGGGCTATGTTGAGTGTGTGCGTTATTGTTATTGTTATTATTATTATTATTATTATAAGGTTACATTGGGCTTTGAGAATAAAACAGCGGCAGTGGAACGACGGGTAGCTCAGGCGTGGGTTGCATTCGATGCCAACAAACAAACGCTATGTGACAGAATACCCCTACATCTCAAAGTTGTCATGCCCGTGCTCGTCTATTTTAGGGAAACCATGACTCTTACAAAAAAGCTCGCCGAGAGGTTCCGAGTCGCGCAAAGGGGCATGGAGAGAGCAATGCTCGGAGTTACCCTGCGAGACCGAAAAAGTAACGCTTGGATCCGGAATAGGATCAAAGCTAAATATGTCAAGGTTGTCATCGCGAAGAAAAGGTGGGCGTGGGCGGGGCACATTGCGAGAATGGACGAGAGGCGCTAGACAAGGCGAGTAATTGAGTGGAGACTCAAAGCGAATGTCAGAGGGTGCGGCAGATCACCGCAGCGCTGGTTGGACGACATCCGACGACACGGAGGTCGGAACTGGATTAGTCGGGCACAGGATCGCCAAGAGTGGAAGAAGAGGGAAGAGGCCTACATCCAAGATTGGATAATAAAACGGCCGCCATGATGATGATGACTCCACCTCTAAGGGTGGAAAATTAGGGGATAAATCCGGTTTATTGAATTTAACTCACTTTCCGTTAACCGATTTCAATAAAACTTGGCACATAGATGTAATTCCAATGAAAATAAAACACAGTCATACATAGACAACTACAAATTACACCCAAAGTCACGGGAGAAACAAATGTAAGCCATACAAGTATTTCTTCCGGCCCGGGAATTGAACCCAGGACCTCTGCGTGGCAGACCAGCATGGTAACCGCTCGGCCACGGAGCCAGTTGCAAAATAGATATTGTATCAAAATTAGTAGTGACGCGGTTGCAACGCCTTAGATGCGCCATTGCAAGGCTTTCTATCATGATTACATTCGCCCGTTTCCGTAAATCACGAATGCCTCCGAAGCTTGATCTATAGAAAATAGTACTGTAGTTCTCACCTCTATTTTCTACATTGAATTATGGGAGTAGAAGCGGTAATGCACAGGGGACTAGCTTCCTTTCAAATGCACTTATAAGCAGATTACGCTGCCGCCTTCCAAATACCATTTGCTTTAAAATGGAACATGCATTTTTGCTGCTTCCAGGCATTTCCAGCGATTCATACCTCTTTGAGTGGAATATTGGTAGAGAATTTAATATTGCAGTTCGTCGAATAAAAAAAAATCATCTTTTATTCAAATGAGCGCTCGCTGACAATCTGTCATAGCTTATAAAAGTTAGAATTCAGTAAAAATACACATACATATTTGGGCTAGCATGTGTTGTTTTTATTATTCATGATATTTAGTGACAGGACGAACAAGTCCAGCGCCTGGTGGTAAAAGACACGCCTGTCTATAGCAGTTACAGTGCTACTCAGAGCTTTAGATCGCAAAGATCTGAGGAGCACTGCCACTGTACCCGTCACCTTGAGACATAAGGAGACAAGTCCCATGTGCTTGTAATTTCATCAGAATTACTTTTCAAAAGGACAAAGGTAAGGTGGCAATACTTTCCTGGACGAACTCCAAGGATGCCGGTGAAATTACAGGCACATGGTACTTTTTAACTGCCTCCGTAGCAGAACGGTTACCATACCGGACTGCCACGCAGAGGTCCCCGGGTTCGACTCCCGGGCCGGGAGAAATATTTGTATGGCCTACATTTATTTCTCTCGTGAGTTTGGGTATAATTTGTGGTTGTCTATGTGTGTGTCCATGGCACCCGCGACACAGGGTTTCCCTAGTGCGGGGCTATGTTGAGTGTGTGCGTTATTATTATTATTATTATTACTTGTCAACTTTATGTCATAGAGGGCTATCGCTCAGTGGCGAGACATCCATATAACTCGATTCCCACCGGCTTGCCTAAAATTTTCCACGTATTATCAATTATTAAAAATATTTTAAAGTAATTTATTACAGTTTCTTCTGACTTTTATGTCTAGAATAATTAACCAGTGCAATAATGTGTACAGGTATCTCGTGTTCTAATAAGTGCTGTGTTGTCGCCAATGTGTCACTTGTTAAGGTAAGTGGTTTTTGTCAATACAAAAACCACTTACCTTAACAAGTGACAGCCGCAGTAATCTCCGGCTTGACTAGAGACAATTTTCACTCCTCGCCACTGCTATCGCTCTACGGAACGAGTCAGCAGAGCTCAGCGGGCCTTTGTTTTTTTAGTTTTAACGGTTTTTTTGCCATACCACACCCTGTGGAGAAATTAAATTAAATTTTAAAACTTAAACTTAATTAAAACCAAAATTGAATTTTAAAACAGGATGTAAATATTTTAAAACAGTTGTTAAAACCTAAAATATGCTCCATTAAAAATTTCCTCGAAGGCGCTTTCGCCCTTTCTAAGAAACATCGATGATATTATTGTATAAATCTCAATGTGAATAGTAAATACGTTTTTTTCATATAAATGTTTACAAAGTGCTTATCATAAAAAAGTTCCGAGAGCTCTTTCAACGGAAAATATAAAATAAATATTTTTTTCCAAGGCGAATAACACAATTATGAAAGACGTCAGAATTTGTTTTTTTAATCCTTCAATTATAATATTACTTAATCTAATGTACCTATTAGTAGCGGTGGTAGCCTAGTGAGAGAACGGTTGCTCGCCAATTGAAAAGTCCACGGCTCGAATGCCCGGGGCGGCATGTACCTATGACTTTAATTACTAAGTTACGCGCATTTGTAAATAATAACGCACACACTCAACATAGCCCCGCACTAAGGAAACCTTATGTCACTGGTGCCATGGACACACACAAATTACACTCAAACTCACGAGACCACTAGGAATCGAACCTGCGACGTCTACGTGGCAGTCCAACATGGTAAACGTTCGGCCGCGGAGGTAGTTTTGCAGGCTAAAGTCTCCTTAGAGGAGACTCGTACCCAGCAGTGGAATGTGTGAAGTATGTACTATTCAGGACTTGTGCCCTAGATTGTACATTATATTAACTCTACAAGCATGGAAATGATTCGTAAAAGATTTTGATATGAATAAATACTAAAAATATTTTCGTCTCACATTAAAAACCTCTTTATTGGTTCGTCGGAATGAGGACGAACCATTGATGCGATGTAAACGGAATATTTTATTCAACAACGCTTCTAAAATAACATGGCATTTGTAATGATTTGAAGATTTATGACTCAGTGGAGTAGATACTGGTAAATTATCGACTAACAAGTATTAGATAGATAGATAGATAAAATCTTTATTCACCACCATGACAAGTACATACACAGACACATGATACAGACATTAACTTAGACGTAACACAGTAATATATTCTACTAGTATCTCTCTTGGAAGCCATGGCAATGAAAAGGCGTTGACTCAGCATAAATGGCGCAGCTGCCCGCGATGCTGGTATTCTGCCAGGACCCTATAGGGACAGGGACGCCACTCGTAAAAACCCAAAACAAAATCAATTTAATTCAATTCAAATTCTAACCAATTCAATTCAATCCAATTCAATTTAACTCAATTCAATCCAATTTAATTTCATCCAATTTATTTATTATTTATTTATTTTTTCTCAAACCCTTTAGCCACTCATATTTCCAATTTTTGCATATTTAAAAGATACTCTTGCAGCTTCTGCTTGAAAGTTCTTTTTGTATTAGGGGGTATACCTCCTCCCTTTCTCCGCCCGAAATTTATTCGAAATAATTATGGTCAAATAAATAATACTCAAAAATATAATTAAAATATAATTTCGAGGATAGACGTGGCGCAATGCCTCAAAGTAAAAAGCAATGCACATTACTATACACACTACACACATATAATATTACGATGCTTAATCAATCTTATTTAATTTGTATCAATCTCAATTTATTTCTAATTTTACATTATAATATTTACAATTTACTGATACTGTGCTTAATTCTACTAACAATTTGTGTGTTGCATAATAGTATTACTTACCTCGCTATGTCATCTTCGAGTAGATTTTGCTTTGGTTGTTTGACAACGTTTCGTAATGTATGGCCTGTAGCAGGTGTAACTGCTAATATTCGTGTTTTAAAATGACTTGCAGGACTAAATTTCTTAAATTGGGACTGTACAATGCAGGCTCCCTGAATACAGGACACGACGATTTCCTCGTAGCAATGAGCCGCTTTCAACCGGATATCGTGGCAATCAACGAATCCTGGTTACCATTGGGACAAGAAGCGCGCGCCCCGAATGTGCCCGGTTATAGTCTGAGAAGCACTCCGCGTCCGTTGCATATGCGCGACGGAAGGGGGGGTGGTGTTGCCTTTTATGTAAAAAAAGACGTTCGCGTGCGCTATGTAAAACACCCAGAGGCTAACATTGAGCAGATGTGGCTTACTGTAAGGGCGAACGCTCAAAGCCTTGTTATTGGAACTGCCTATAGACCACATTGGGTCAATATTGATACGTTTATTGATACGTTAACGGACACACTTGTATACTTTTCGAAATATGACAATATAGTTTTGTTGGTGGATTTTAATATAAATATGCTTGATCAGTCACATAGTAACACAATAAAATTAATTCAATTTTTAAGTTACATGGGGCTTCAGCAAGTAGTCAACGGTGCCACACACTTCTCAACCGGTACTGAAACTCTCATAGATCTTGTTTGCACAAACTTACAGGTTCGGGAAGTAACTGTTTCTAATATTACAGGCTCACTCGGTCATGCAATGATCACTGTAAATCTGTTAGTGAAGAAAAATAAAACACCCCCGAAGTCCGTTGCTTACCGACCTCTCTCTAGTATAGACATCAATAATTTCAACTATGATTTAGAATTGATTGACTGGGAGTCCATCTGTGCAGCTCGCACTGTGGATAGTATGGTTGACGGATTTAATTATTTGGTCTTGTCTCTTTTTAACTTTCATGCTCCGGTCAAATCCATTAAAATAAAACACAATAAGACTTTACCTTGGATTACCGACACAATCAAACAAATGATGAACCTGCGTAATGAAGCCTTCGATAACTATCGCCGCACTAAGTCTGATGTTCATAAACGGTATTACAAGGATCTCAAAAATTTGGTTGTGTCAAGTATCTCCGCTGAGAAATCTGCCTACTTTGATCATTTGATAAACTCACAGGACTGCAGCAGTAAAATGTTCTGGAAGAATTTAAAACAAAAAATTCTAGTGGATCCTAGTAGAACCGATCACCTTCCAGACCGTTTTGGCGATCTTGACGTTATTAACGCACACTTCCTAAATTTGCCTAGTTCCAGTGAAGTTCCTATGTCGGAGTTCGACATGTTTTCGGGGGACAGATTTGGTAAGGCGATATTTAAATTGGATACAGTCACGGAAGCTACAGTGGCTACGTACATTTTAAGTGTAAAGTCCAATGCTGTTGGGTCGGATGGCATTAGTAGGGAGATGATCTTGCTTACCCTTCCTCGTACTTTAGGTGTTATTACGAATATAATAAATTGATCAATCACGACGGGTACCGTACCTAGCCAGTGGAAGCAAGCGCTGGTCACGCCACTTCCTAAGGTCAATAATCCTACCGAACTTAAAGATCTGAGACCCATAAGCATCTTGCCATTCCTGTCAAAGATCCTTGAAAAGGCAGTTTATTCTCAGCTAGTTAAATTCGTTGAAGCTAATAATGTTCTTCCTGTTCTTCAGTCGGGATTTCGTAAGGGCAGAGGCACTATTACGGCCTTGTTGGATGTGACGGACAAAATTCTCGCTGAACAGGACTCTGGTCGTGGTACTATATTGACGCTGCTAGATTTCTCCCGTGCTTTCGACAGTATCAATATTTCTCTGCTTCTTGCAAAATTGACCTATTACGGCTTGAATGGTTCTGCAGTACAATGGTTTGCGAGTTACTTTTGTGCTCGTTCGCAGGCAGTCCAATTGTCTGTGAGTGACGGCTCCAATGTGGTCTCCGATTTTCTTCAGGTACAGCGTGGAGTGCCACAAGGTTCATTACTGGGACCGCTACTGTTCGTCATTTACAGTGCTGATTTGCCTAGAGTTATAAAGCATTGTAGGTACCATTGTTATGCAGATGACGTTCAGTTGTATATATCGGTGATTCCTAATAATTAATGCGAAGCGCAGACGCGTATGAACGATGACCTTGAGAGAGTTGCTGAGTGGTCTGCTCGTAATGCACTAATTCTAAACCCGATGAAGTCCAAGTTCATTGTATTTGGTAGCAAAAAGCAAATCAGCAACATCGTAGACAGAGATCCACATATCGAGATCGCGGGTAGTGATGTGGCTCGAGTAACAGAGGCAAAGAATCTTGGCATTACACTTGATGGTCAATTACGTTTTGAAAGTCACGTACTAGATCAAGTTAGGAACTGCTTTTATCGTCTTAAAATATTATACAAAATACGTAAATATTTAAGTGAGCATGCTCGTATTACCATCTGCGAATCTCTGATCCTTTCCAAACTTAATTACGGAGATATACTTTACGGTCCTCGTTTGTTGAGTAAAACACAACACCTGATTCAACGTGTACAAAATGCTTGTTGTCGGTTTTGCTTCAGAATCCCGCCTCGCAGCCGCATCACGCCATATTTAAACAATGCAAACATGTTAAATATGGACTCGCGAAGACATCTACATCTCGCGTGTATGCTGTTTGGCGTGATAAAGTTCCAAAAACCAGAGTACTTGTATGGAAAGTTAAAGTTCTCCACTTTTCACGACAAATTTTCTATTAGAACCGTGAGACCTCTGTTGGCGGGACAAATTCATCGCACTGTGGCCTTTACTGGAAGCTTCCGCTATCAAGCAACGAAATGTTGGAATAATATTCCACCCCCGCTTAGACTCCTTAAAACTAAGTTTACGTTTAAAAAACATTTGAGGGAATTTATTTTTGATAGGCAAAAACTGGGTATTCCTAAATGCTTTACATAGCGGAGGCTTCTAGAATGAAGTCCCCTTGCTTCTTGGACATTTATTATCATCATTTTGTGTTACAATGGCTTTCATCGATATTAAGTACTGATTATTATTATTATTTTATTTTAATTATACCAATTATGAATTTGTATTACTATTTTTTTAAATTTTAATTTTTTAATTTTTTACAGTTACTATTTTATTTTTTTTAATATTTTATAATGTACATAATTCTTACGTGATGCTAACATATGCACGCTACATTCACCTCACAATGTTTTTGTTTTTGATGCACCGCAACGCGCTACCCTCGAAGGTGGTGGCTGAAAATCAGTGCCTTACTCGTGAGCAAAATTTGCACTGAGCCACGACCTATTTGGCTTGCTTTAGCACACACACACAGCTGTTATAATTAGGTTAGTATTATGTTTTTATGCTTTTTTTTTCCTTTTTAAATTTGGTTTCTGTGTGTCTCTTAATCAATTTACTGTATTATATTGTTGTGTGTGTGATGCAAGACAATAAACGTTTTATCTATCTATCTATCTATCTACTCGACCATATTAAAACACGCATGATTCGAATGAAACTTCATACTTGACATTGTTTTTTTTATTTAATCGAGTATTACTCACTGGACAGTAAATGTTCCGGACAGATGTACGAGTACGAGTAAGTAAGTCTTTGTGGTAACTGGTGCCTCAACTAGACTGATCCTGTACTTCAGGTAGTCAAATCGGACATGTTCGGATATTTTAAAGAAGAATGCTTATGCTAACAATTTTAATGAATTGTTCTCGCAGTACGGAGAATGGGAGTAAACGCTCAAGACCTCCTAATTTACATTTTAGTGAATCTTTTACAATCATAAAAAATTACTTTGCAATATTCCAAATCCATTAACAAAAATGATCACGGTTAATGTTTTTAAAACTCCTCATTAAAAAAACTTTCGTTTTCAGTAAGTAACATTACGTTTTTGTTATTAGTACTTTCCGCCGATACGGTGTATTACTAAACTTGAATAAGTATGAGGTTAAAAATCACAACGCTAAAATAATAATAAGGCTACTATAAACTATAAAGCCTAGAAATTTACTTGTAAAGTAAATTTCTAGGCTTGTTTTTCGGTGTATGAAAATAAAATCTAAAAACTCCCGACATAAAACAGCGATGTAAAAATTTTATGTGAAGCTCCAGCTCGCTAAATCTTTAAACTGTTGAACCGTATTCATTAACCATAGCTAAGAACCATTTCGATTAAACCAATCCCCAAATGAATAACAGCAGCGATTAGTTCATGTCCGTGTGAGAGCTATCACAGAACAATAAATACAGTAGAAGTGGTTAGTTAGTATCCGACGCGTGTCAACTATAGGTCTCGAAAGACCTGTCTGAGCTCAGTCTGCCATTTTCGCTGGGTATTGTTGGATCGTTCTTTCGTGCAAATTCTCTAAAATCCTAGAAAAATGCCTCATTATGTTGTTTTGGAGTGCAAAAATGATAGCTGCACGACAAATATTGCCCATTACGGTACTTGATATCATCGGAAAGTCTTTTTTAAATTTTTTCTATTATAAGAAACAAAAGTAAAGCTTTTAGACTTGCAATATGGTCGCTTCTTGTTTGGAGAACTAAATTAATAACTCTAACTAACAATTCGTTGTCGTTAAGCAATGAACCGCTACATGGGAGCACTTGATTAAAATTTCAATATAATATCAAAGCGTCATAACTTGTAATAATAGGTAATGATGGTATTGACTTTGAACGATATGCCATCAGGATAATGTTTAAATTATATTAACAATCCAGATTTGTAATTTCTTTTGACACTACGATCAATCACTTCCAAGATTTCGTTACAAATTAAGAATGTGTGACTTTTGCTACATCGGTTCTAGTAGTAATCAAGGCTTAAGGCAGTTCCATTGTTTTTTCTTCCGTTGGAGCTGTGATGCTACAGGTATAGAGACAAAGGCTTCATATTTACTCCAGTCTTTACAGCGAGAGAGGAGGTTTACAAATTGCTAAAACTTCTAAGATGCACCTACGCTCGTAGGTGAAATACGGTGCCATTTATCATTGTCAAATTTTATATGCTTCTACTGTATTGCTTTAATACATTTTAATATTTTAATATATGCTAGTTAGCTACAAGGCTTTAGATTATAATATTTCGTTTCGAGACTAATCTAACTAAGTTCTACCATGAATGGTGATTGGTACACGACCATTTGTTTGCGGAAGTTATTGACAAACTCCGTAAAAATAACCGTAAACGCTGTATCATCTTGCACTACTACGTATAATGCCAGTTCTCACATGGCCAGACAGACAAATGAATTTTTGAAGGTGAACAACGTTGACCTTATCCTGTCCCGACTAGGCACCTTGGGACTTTTATTTATTTCCAAAAATTAAGGATCAGTTACGCGGTTAACGATTTTCATCACTTGAAGAGGCTGTCGAAGAGCATGAAAAATATATTTCAGAGATAGCCACAGAGGAGTGGCATAAATGTTTACAAAATTGGTTCATTCGTATGAAAAAGTGCACTAATGCTAACGGAGAATATTTTGAGAAACAATAAATTCATTTCTAACCATTTATAATATTTTTTTCTTAATCATTCCGGAAACTTATAGTGCGCCTCACGTATAGCTACTCTTTTCTATTACATACTTGCTGCTCAATTAAAAATAAACTAACACTGTCAAACCACAAACAGAACCTTTTTGAAAATTTGTTACATAGTGATGTAATGTACTTGGTACTTGGTAAAACGGGCTAGTATTTGCAACCGTACGTCTTGCGTGTGGTGGGTGCAGGATTCTACTCGTGCCACCCAAGCTCCTACATTAATCTCAGTAAAACGAGGAGAGTTTGCTTAAAACTTTCGGAAGCGACATCAGTACTCCAAGGTACTTCGTCCTATAGTTGGCCATGCCGCGCCGGAGCACTGCGGTAGCCGTTTCCTTTCCCTCCATGCATGCTTTGCATAGAGGGCTGTCTGTGATACCTAAATTGAAAAGGTGTTTATTGTATGGACTATGACCCAGTAGTTAGAGTGCACTTGCATTATTTGATCTTGCCTGTAATGTATATAATTTTATTTTATTTTAAAGGTACACAAACAGAATGTAATCATCACATGGTAACAAAAAAATAATAATAATAATAACGCACACACTCAACATAGCCCCGCACTAGGGAAACCCTGTGTCGCGGGTGCCATGGACACACACATAGACAACCACAAATTACACCCAAACTCACGAGAGAAATAATTGTAGGCCATACAACTATTGTAGGTCATACTATTTCTCCCGGCCCGGGAATCGAACCTGGGACCTCTGAGTGGCAGTCCGGCATGGTATCCGTTCGGCTACGGAGGCAGTTAACAGATACAGTTTGATACATTAATAGCCTAGACCATATTCCAAAAACAGTGTACACAGAATAATAGAATAAGTCTTAGTATTAGGTTAATGTAAAATTACAATCTCCAAATCCAAAACGGAGAAATTAATAAAAAAAAAGAAATTAATAAATAAATTTACAGTGATTCATGAAAATACTTAAAAATAATAGTAATAATAGTATACAGAACACAAAATGATCAAAAGCTAAAACTCAAGCGAACATGTAATTGCGTCCTGTATGAATTAATAATCGAATTAAAAATATCGAGATGATAATGAACTTACAAAAAAAAAAAATTCTTAGAAAATCAAACATTATTATTATTTGTAGAAATTCGTAGCGGTAGCTAAAAATTTTGTACATATTTAATACAGTCTTTTTAGCAATTTAATTTTAGATTGAAATTCTAAATTCAAATGTACTTGTTTTTGGCGCCTTTTTCTTTATTATCGTCATTGTTTTCTCCGCGTTTCGTTCGTACCTTTACTTTGTTGGTTTTAATAAAATATAAGTACATTTCCTTTGCTCTCACTCAATTTTCATTAGCACCCACCCCATTCAGTTCGCTATTTTATTATAAAATATTATAACTAATAAACTAAACATAATTTCTATTTCAGTTTTAAACAAAAGTCCATGTTAGTAAAAATATTGAAAAGTCGATATATTTTAACGCAGACTGTACCTGCTTATTATTTTACTGTAATACCAAGTTTCGAAGAACCAAACAATTTTGCAATAGCTTGGTAAAACTCTTTTTCGAACATATTCATTCCTAGGACAATATTTGTATAAAACTCACATTTACACTTTGCATTAGTTGAGAATGTGGTCAAATTTGTGAATAAACTTATTTAAATACAGTTGCTCTAAACGTGGTATTTTTCGTACTACAAATCGTGCCGAAAGTTGGATTTTTCACACTAATGCTTTTTACTATTCCATTTTTTTTTAATTTACTGTCGTTTCAAGTCTTAAATATAGAACTAAAGAGGTTGTATATTTATTTAATACTTATGTGCTTTGTGACATAAGTCATTCGTCATTAAAACTTATATTTACTTACAAACATCTTATTTGTTTAAATTGCATAGGTGTTTTATAAAGCAACGGGTTACACTTAAAAATAGCGAAATATTTTCCATAAACATGGCTGATTGAGTATTAACAATGACCGGAGGTGAGTATTACGCGAGACCGCTGCGGGCCGCGCCACTAAAATTGTAATTTTAATGTGGCTGAATACTGGCAACAGTTGCCATATTGAAAAAAGTCGTCCAAAATGAGTTTTTTTTAAATACTCTTTTATTTTACTTTCAATGTAGTTTTTTCGCAAATGTATTACAAAACGTCGTTTGATACACATGCGGATTTGTCATTTTCACTTGCCTCGAGCCTCGTGAATAATGACTAACTTTCCGCACTTGTATCAAAAATAACTATTGTCAACTTGTAATAGGCCAGTCGTCCGTACATTAGTCCCTATTGGGATTTTTCATAATCGACTGGTTAGTTCCAACAATCCCATACACACACAAACACGCACTCAATCACCCACGCAAGCTCCGAAAAATAAATAAAAATCAACTTTTCAGAGAAGTTCAGAGAAGTCCTGCCATCTTAATAACATCTTAAAAAATATCCTCGAAATAAGCCTATTCATTTTTAACAACAACCACCAAAAGAAATCAGGTTCCTATTGACCAATAAATGAGTAACAAAAATGTGACACCAAATTTCTGCGGCTTGGTACAAGAAGTGAAGTTCAGTAGCAGTAGAGCTCCTCGTGGAAGAGTTCGTCCAGAGAAGTACTGCCATCTTACCTATTTCTGCCACTAAGCAGTAATGTGAGCATTACTGCGTTCCGCTTTCGAAGGGTAAGGGTGCTAGTGAAATTACAGGCACATGGGACTTGTCAACTTAAGTCTCAGGGTGATGGGTGCGCTTGCAGTGCCCCTCAGATATTTTATGATGATAATAATAATAACAACTCACACACTCAACATAGCCCCGCATTAGGGAAACCCTGTGTCGCGGGCATCATGGACACACACAGAGACAGCCACAAATTACACACAAACTCACGAGAGAAATAAATGTAGGCCATACAAATCTTTCCCCCTTGGGACCTCTGCGTGGCAATCCGGCATGGTAACCGTTCGGCCACTGACGCAGCTAATAAATTTTCGACTGAAATAAAATGAAATAAAAATAAAGCTTTGAGAGTGTAACCGCCATTGTTATAGACAGGCGTGTCGCTTACCACCAGACGCACGATTTATACAAAATATGAATGTGGCTGCGTTATCAGCCATCACCACGGGCTAACTGGTGATGCGGTGTTACATCTCCATCTCGACGGTAGAGTTTTCATCCACCTCGCTATATTTTTCAAAGCGCCGCAACACTGCTGCATTATTTATTAAGTTACCGGAAACTAGGTGATTTCATTATTTTATTTTCACAAAAATAAAAAAGTAACCGATTAAAATAAAAAATAAATATAAACACTTTCTTATGCTTCCGAGACATGGCTGCTCACGAAAGAACACGTGCACAAAATTCGAGTAACAAAGGGCATTGGAGCACGCCATGCTCGGAATTTATCTCCTGGACCACGTACCCAATGTAGACATTCGACGTCGCACAAAGGTAGTAGACGCGGGTACGAGGATAGCCAAGCTTAAGTGGAAGTGGGCGGGGCACTTGGCTAGAAGGGACGATGGAAGATGGACGAAAGTCCTTACTGAATGGTGGCCATGAGACGCAAAAAGACCAAGAGGCAGACCACCCGCTCGATGGATTGATGACGTTAAGGCCACAGTTGGAAACCACTGGACATGACTCGCAAGGGACCGGAAAGAATGGCGCAACAGAGAGGAGGCCTATACTCAGCAGTGAGTGCAAACAGGCTGAAATGAACGAATGAACCGAATAAAAAAAAATTTTGAGTGACACCAAATTTCTGCGGCTTAGTACAAGAAGAGAAGCAAATAGCAATATAGCTTCTTGTGAAAGAGTTTGTCCAGGGAAGTACTGCCACATTACTGCGTTCCAGTTTGGAAAGGTCAGGGTGTTGGTGCATTTATAGGCACATGCGACTTGTCAACTTTTGTCTCAGGACGACGGGCGCAGTGCCAGTACCCCTAAGATCTTTGCGATGGAAAGCTCTGAGTGGCACTGCAATTATTATGGATAAGCGTGTCGCTTACCATCAGGCACACGACTCGTTCGTCCCTTCACTCTTAGTATTATAAAAAAAAGTTTTACTTTTACTATAGTTTGAAACTCGTGAATGGCATATTTGAATATCAATCAGAAGCTTACTATAGAAGCGTATACATTGCATTGCCTAAATAAATTTGTGACTTTGTGAAGACGACGATCAAAAACTAGCTTTATTTTTATTCCTCGTATCAATAATGTTATTAATTTGGAAATTGTAGTAAAAGTTATAGGAAATTACTTACTCTTTTTAATAGAATTCAAACAAATAAAGCTTGATGGCAGTTCAATTGCTCCTTGGCGGTAGAACGGTTATTAATGGGAATCCTCAAAGTCATAGAATTCCTTTTCGAGTACTTGACAGCAACCGAATTGTTTTCCTTATAGATAGTGTCTAAATTGCGGGAAAATTGTTAGTCGGTAGAGGTCAAATTGGGTGAGAAGGAGTGTAGTAATATAGTTCACTTTATAACTTTTGTCAAGTGGAAATGGTTCGGCACTAGTAAATTTTCTACAGAATATATTTCGAAGAGTACGCCCATCAGCTACTTCAGCTCAACCCGCCTGCCCCCTTTTACCATCGGACATCCAGACGTCGGCGGAATATCATCCTTACGTGGTACTAAGAGCTTTTGTCATCTTTTATTATGCGTACAGCCCAAGAATGGAAATTCCTGTCCGCGACTGTGTTTCCGAGTACATACAATCCGGCTATCTTTAAGGTGCAACTGAATTACGAAACTCTACGGTAAAAACCAAAGAAAACAAAGATCTGCAACAAGCACATAGAAGCATCAAGCAAATACCTTACCTATTTCTGCCGCCAAGCATTGAGTGAGTATTATAATTGAGTTCCGGTTCAGAAGGGTAAGGGTGCTGGTGAAATTACAAGCCCATGGGACTTGTCAACTTGTGTCTCAGGATGAAGAGCGCAGTGGCAATGCCCATAAGATCTTTTCGATTTAAAGCTCTGAGGCTTTACAACTATTACGAACAGGCGTGTTGCTTCCCACCAGGCGCACGACTTGTTCTTCCCGTCACTTGGTATTATAAAAAAATACATAGAGAATTTCGTAAGGTCTCCTGACACGTTCCGTAGCTCAACTGGGAGAGTATCAGCTCCGGTATGGCGAGGTCGCTGGTTCCAAATAGCCGCATCGAAGGAGTTTTTCTTTGTGTTCGATCGTTGCACTAATAATAATAATAAATTAGTGGTAAATTAATTTAAATTAGCAAAAAAATTAGCAAATTATTTCACTTCAAAATAGCCAATACTTTAGGATGGGACAGAAGAAGAAGATTTTATTTTTTATTTTATTTTATTTATTCTAATTATAATAACGGACGGAGACGGAGATTATAATAATAATAACGGACACACTCAACATAGCCCCGCGGGGAAACCCGGTGTCGCGGGTGCCATGGACACACACATACACAATCACAAATTACACCCAAACTCACAAGAGAAATAAATGTAGACCTTTATTACCCGAATATTTGTAATATTTCTCCCGACCCGGGAATCGAATCCGGGATATCTGCGTGGCAGTATGCTAACCGTTCGGCCACAGAGGCAGTTATACTTCCAACGTTTCTAGGATATCGGAAAGAAATTATAAAAATATACACCTACCCGATGGAGTGCGATGTCGTTGGAACAGTCATTGAAAATACAATAAAAACGTCAGGGGCCGTAAGTTAACCGCTCTAGCTTCGAAATGTTGGCTGTTAAAGTGGTTTTAAGGGGATTCTCCATCGTAACTTTCAATTGCCATTGCAATAAATCTAAAAAAAGGAAAGTAAAGCACATCTGAGTTAATACATTCAATTATTACAATTCACACGAATTGTGCTACCGCTGCAACATGCGTGCTCAATGCCGTCAAAGTAACATCGCCACAAATTACTTAATAGTTACTACGTTACAGATACATCACTCTTATACAAAATCGAAAATACCTACGCTATAATCGCCTACTAAATTTGAGTAATGACACCAGGCACACTTAAAGGTACGCACTCATTGGATATTGAGTTACATTTTATTCTTATAATTTTCAGTTTTAGAAGAAACCAATTAATAATTCATTTATTTTTGTTAAGTATAATTAGTGTAACGCAAATTGTCTAGATTGCTGGATTCTTTTTCTTGTTAATTTGAAACACTGCAAAATCTTGATATTGATTGGCCGTAGTTTCTAATTTATTTATTTATTTATTTATTTATTTATTTATTTATTTATTTATTCACAATATAAGTTTACAGCGCAAGCCAAAGCACTTATATGCTAGTCACTATACATTAATTACAATTATAATTAATTTAGAAAGAAATAGCAAGTTCTGGATTGTTAATATAATTTAAACTTTACCGTGTTGACATATCGTAGAAAGTTCAATGCTCACTCATTTTAATCTTTTTAAATTTGGTTTACGTCACAATATGAGATGCAGCCAGTAGCATCGTCGACATGGTTCCCCAGTGTGGCAACACGAGTATTTAGGGCCGACGATGCTACCGCCTACATTACAAGTGATAACTATAAAAAAATGATAAATTTACAAGCAAAGTAAAAAAGGAATGAGGTACAAAGGTAGTAAACAATTTGTACTTATTAAATAATTAACATGGTAACAAAACTAGTTTTCGGACTATGCGACGCAGTGTTCCGGCTTTGGAGGCCAACTACAACCCGGACCACGTCGTCCCGTCCTGGAAGGGTTCGGGTAACTCTTCCACGTAGCCAGACGCCACGTGAAAGGTTACCATCAACAATCAAAACTTGGTCGCCCACCTCTATTTTTTTGTTGAAAGCACAGAGACTTCTCGGTATTAGTGTTGGTAGATACCCGCGAGTCCAACGCGTCCAAAAATGATCCGCTAGACGTAGGCCTCGTCTCCACTTCACTCGGCGGATTAGGTCAGCGTCATCAACTTCGGCCACCACTGAGTGAGGTGAAGATGAGCTCAGTAGGAAATGAAAAGGAGTATATGCTCCCTCCTCATCCGGGCTGACGCTAACATGAGTAAGAGGACGGGAATTTACCAGACACTCCGCTACCGACAGGAAGGTATGAAATACCTCCTCTGAAAGGGGTTCGTTGTGTTAGGGTAGCCGAGAGCGCGGTCTTGATACTACGTACTAGGCGTTCCCAGCAGCCTCCCATGAAAGGACTGGACGGCGGTATGAACTTCCATCGAATTCTTTGCTGTTCGTACAATTTACTAATAATCGGCTTCGACGAAAGCTGTTCCATTGTCAGAGTAGAGGGTGGTCGGGGTGCATCGTCTTGCGATGAATCTGCGTAGTGCCATTATAGCAGAATCAGTGGTCAGGTTCCCGACGACTTCGAGGTGGACGGCACGTGAATAGAGCAATATATCGTTTTTTGCTACGCCGTCCAAAGGTGGCCAGGACTGGGCCAAAGTAGTCGAGACTCACACGTGTAAATGGTCTAATATACGGTTCGGTTGGTACATCACCGATTGGAGGTATGACAGGTACTGCTTTGCAGATGCGGCAGTGTAGGCCGGAAGAAGCCATACTCTTGACTGCTGGTCTAACGCCGATGAAATGGTAAGTTTGCGTAGTTCGTTGAGGAGTCGGACAATTTTGTCTTTGCCTTGCAGGACTATGGGGTTCGGTGGTACAGAAGGCATGCCTTCCACCAAACTATTCTTCCAGATAGACGTAGCAGGTTAGTGGATTCTTCGACGAACAGCCTCAAATTCTTTAGGCGGCTGTTTCTAGCCGGCGCTTTGCCACTATTAACTTGAGCATAAGCTTCGTGTAATGAAGCTAACTGGGAGTGCAGAAGAAGGTGACGTTCTTCGCGCACCATATCTTCTGCCTTTGGCTCTCGGGACTCCGATGCTAAATTCGGAAAAATAGAGGTAGGCTCTAAAAGCGTCGCTTTGAAAATATTAGCGCAGACTAAGACGCGTGCGGTCCCTTGCAGTAGGCGTAACCATTTACTAAAACGCATGATATCAGGAACAACTGGGATAGGCAAATCTCGAGCAATGGTTAAGGCCACTACCTCAGAGGTAGGGCGTTTTAATTCTTCTGGGATAAGTAGGCGTCCCCTTGATCGCTTCATTGGCCATTCGGACTGAGGTAAGTTAAGGAAAGATGGACCCGAAAACCATCGAGAAGAAATTCCGAATTTATTATCGACACGCGTAGCGTCGTCCGTCACATTCACAGCCGTCGGTACATATCGCCTGTCGGCCACGTTCGTAATTTCGGTGATTTCGCCGATGCAGTGAGCAACAAACGGTTTGAATATACGGGGAGTCGCTACAAATCCACTTTAAAACCGTGAGACTATGAGACCAAAGAGTTAATTTTGAAATTTTAAATAATTTCTGCGCTTGCGCAATGTATGATGCGAGCCGAGCCGCAATGAGGGCGGCTTGAAGCTCGAGGCACGAAATTGACAGTGGTTTTAGAGGCGCGATCCGGGCCTTACCACCAATGAGGCTGAGCTTCTAGCCTCCATGAGACACTCGAAGCGCCAATAGGCGACGCATGCATAGGCGAGCTCACTTGCATCGGAAATGTGAAGCTGTGAAGCTGAGCCTATGGATGGGCTTGCTTATAGCTATATAGTGTCTGGGAATGGCACTGGAAAGCAACGCCTCACTTTCTTGGAACCACGCATTCCACCTCGCAGCAAAGGCAGGAGACAGCTCCTGTCCATTCGGTACATAATCGCCATGTTTTTTGAAATAAAATGCGACTGCGAATAGATATGGGCGTTAGGAGCCCGAGAGGATCGTATAGCCTCATCAAATGCGACAAGACGGAACGCTTGGTTAGCTTTTCCGGGTAGCTACCAAAACTACTTCTAGAGAAGCATAAAATGTCTTCGTATACATTCCAGTCCACTCCCAGCACTCTGACATTGACCGAAGAAGCATCTGAGCAAAGATCGGGTCTTTATGTTAGTAACTGCAAAGACGTAATACTTCAAAAATTCAAATTCAAAAATTATTTATTGTTCTTTCCACCTTAACAGTACAAATTACAGGGTATTTAAAGTAAAGAATATCATACAGTGAAATTGTGAGGTGGAATAATACTCGGTCCGCAAGTCTGCCTCTTACATGAGGAAGTCTGAAAGGAGCTCTAACCTGTATCTGCGAGGATCAGAAGCTTGTTTGTAAGAGTCAAAATCAGCCCATCTCGTGCGCAAGAGAGGCGTGCGCCTTCCAACTATTTCGTTACGAAGTTCAGGAGAAGGCAAATACTCAGAGCGCTGTAGCAATTGCACAACCGCCACGCAATTATGCACACGAAAGTGTTGATGATTTGCTGGTCGAGCAAAGCTAGTCTCAAGAGCTCGAATTACCTCCAGGGGATCATGTGCCGCTGCTATGAGTACAACCACAGAGTCCCGCGCAGCTCCTCGTAAAGCTGCATTGAGCCTTACAAGGTTCTCCGACGGAGTGAACGACAGACTTGTCGTAAATCTTCTTAAAGGTAAGCCAGTCTGTCGGTCGACCATCAAAAATAAGATGGGGAAAACATATCTTTGATGTTTTCGCTGCCGTTGTGACGTTGGCGATGGTTTGAGTTTTGAGTTTTAAGTTTTGTAAGTCAGAGTTTTGTAAAACTTTATAATCTTACAATTTTACATGTTATTATATGTGTAATTTAATGTTAAAATTTTGTATGTTTTGTGTACCTAGTGTAGCGTGTAAGTGCGTAGGTACCACGACCTGACGTTGTGCATGCGTCAGTCGCAGCAGCTGACGGCGGCGCGCCTGTGTGTGCGCAGGTCAACGCAGGTTTTTGGGGCCACGCAACTGTACATATTGGAGACGGTATTAGTGTACGGCCGGAGGATCTTGTTAACATATACATTACAACAACCTTTGTTAAATTGTTCATTATTATTAGTACTGTGTTTAACATTATCATGTAACCATTTTTTAATCTCGATAGCCACGCGGTCGGAACTGTGACTGGAGCAGCGGACGTGTGATGGCTAGAATGCTGACTGGCGCATTTTATGGCCTCTATTGCAGTCATTTCTGCACGGTGTTCTGCTTCGGCCACAGAGCGCTCTGCTTCCAAAATGGTGCTCGCGTGCTCGCGCTCTCGTTCAAGATCGCGCTCGCGTTTTGCACACTCGATCTCTGCCATGCGACGTAGGTGGACTGCCTCGGCTGCCAGCTTTTTAGCTTTGGTAGTGGCAGCTGAGGAAGTACTTGAAGACGAAATACTGCGCTTTTCTTCCATACCACGGTTTTTGAGCGAGTTAGCATTTTGCGATAAAAGGGGTACTAAAAAATAACAAGAATTACTTACTTAATACCACACGCAAAATAGGCGCCGAGTTGCGAACACTAGCCCGTTACACCAAGTACCAAGTACTTACGTAGTAATTGAAGTTCGTTGAGTTCTAGGTTTTTGGGGAGAATCGCTTTTTCTTCTTTTTTAAATATTAAGGTTATAATAAATAGGTTATAATGTACGCAAACAACCAATATTTTTCAAACATGAAATTTATCGAAAAAATAAAATCCTCTTCTTCAAAATTTACTTTTAAATAAAAATGAAGAAATTTATTTTCTTTTCGACCACTTCTGACCCCTCTTTATGTTACGAACACATTTGATCTTTTTAAATTTGGTTTACGTCACAATATAAGATGCAGTCAGTAGCATCGTCGACAAGAAGCGACCATATTAACGTTTATTTTCTCTTGGACAAAATACATATTATAAGCTAAGAACAGTATACACATTAAATTTTGGTAAGGATCATTTTGTGGGATTGTTGCTAGGCTAAGCATAAAAATGTCTGTGCGTCTGGTCACCAGGATATCACTTCTCAGAAACACAAGTTCAAAAATATTCACACAAGGTATTTTTAACACTACTAGCACTAACGGGAAATACTGTAATATTTATTACAAGCTTTATTTTCGTTCCTTGTAACAAAAAAATTATTCCGAAATGTGCATTGAAAAAAAAATGCATTGAAATTCATTTTCAAAACACAAAATACAGCTCTAAGTTTTGTTTGATGGTGGCTTCGTTTTGAAAGAGTTTTGTAAAGACCGAAACAAATGAAAATCTGAATGGAATATGTCGAGCGAGTACGGTGAAAGAGGTAACACATCACTGCAATAGTTTTTGACAGCTTTGTAAAAATGTACGTGGTTTTGAGTTATCATGATGAAATACGACATCTTTACGATAAAACGATTCTGTGTGTTTTTTTATGAATTATAAACTTAAAATATTCCTGCAAATTTTTAAAGTGCGCGCTAAAATATTATTTTCAAAATAACTATACAACGTTCAACATTGTAAAAGAAAAAAGCTCTATTTTTTGTTTATTAACCGCACGAAATTTTTAGCAACCCGTTACTAATGGTAATGACATAATGGTGTGGTATATAATGGGCTGGATTCCGCAACTTCTTAATTTATATTAATCACTGTTTCGAATCTATTAAGAATAAACTGAAATGAATGGACAGTAACAAAATATAAATTTATATTCTTTATTGCACCAAATAAAATACATCAGAAATATTAGATTAACAGAAAGTGAGCTTTAATGAGTGAGTGATTTATTGGGTATCATGATATTTTACTACCATGATATTCATCTATTTTTTGTGAAAATATTCCACTAGTTTGTTATCATTATTGACAAAAACAGAGAAAAATTTTATCGATCCGATTGAACACGTTAAGTCGACAGACGCTAGTCCACGTCAAATCGGATCTAAGTAATTTTTCCTCGTATTTATCTGCCGTCTGCTAACTAAAACGCGGCAGTGACAAAATAATTTTTTGAGATATCATAAAAAACAAAACCCAATTTTAGAATATTGAAATTGTTTAATGATATTTCTGCTATGCATCGTCAGGGTAAGTTCCGATAAGTCGATAAAGCTAATTTTAACAGTTTTTAAAAGAGAATTTTGTGCTCTATCTTTCGCTATTTAGTAGAGCTCCTTGTGAAAGAGTTCGTCCAGGGAAGTACTGCCACCTTACCTATTTCTACCGCCAAGCAGTAACGTCAGAACTTTGCGATTTAAAGCTCTGAGTGGCACTAAAACTGTTATGGACAGGCGTGTAGGTTACCATCAGGCGCTCGACTTGTTCGTCCCGTCACTTGATATAATAAAAGAAAATTAAAACGGATATTTGACTATTTGTTACTTAGCCGCTTTGTAATTAGTGGACGGCAGTTATTCGATCTTTGCATCAATAATAATAACAACAAAACTACATCAACTAAGTCATCTCATTAATGGATCTCCGCAAGATCCTCTCCATTCATAGTCGACCGTATTGCTCGCCCAACGCGGGTTTGATTCACACGTTTCATCACGATGATTTCCTTTGCCACTAGCGAGAGGTATTGCTACTAATATTTACAAATGTGCGTCTCCCATTGGTCTACCTCCGCTCTTTTTGTATGACATCTGTATCAAGTTAATCCATTGGGATTTCAAAGGCCGTGACAGATCCGCCAACCTTTCCGCCTCGTATTCGGCGCTTGAACGGAATGCAAATTAAGAGCAAAGACCAGTGATTAGAATAGGTAAATTTCTAAGTCCAAACTCATGGTACCACGATTTCATTTAATCAAGGTAAACGACTCTTTTATGGGGAAATACGTTTTTACAATAAAATTCCGGAGCATATATTAAGATTATGATTTCCTAAGTTTAGAAACTACAAATACAAAAATTCTTTATTGTACACCAAAAGTACATTAAAAGTATTTTGATTAAAAAGTCTTATTATAAAATTGAAGACAACATGTTAGATAAAAATGTATGGAAAGACGACATTAATCTAGATTCTACACAAATTTGATTCAAAGTGTATTCCATAGCATTTTATTTGAAAAGAGCAATCCGTAAAGTATCTTGCTCGTTCTTCTCAGGGAATTCAGTGTATTGAACGAGCAGTACCTTAAATGTGACGTTTTCAAGTGTGAATTTATTTTACCTAAGGAATAAATGATTCTTTGACTTTGACTTTGACTTTACCTAAACTTCGATAAACAGAGACATGAAACGGAGACTGCCTCATGACTACATTTGTTGGTCCCGGTCGTTTTCCGGATTCGGGGAATCACTTAGATATATTAAAAATGAACGTTATTTGGGATAGTTAGGTAGAGTATATTTATCTAAATTTAGAATTTATTTTTGTCGGAATTTTTATAAATATTCCGATCAGTGGCGATGACACATGGGCGCTACCGGTGCGTTGCGTTCCCTACCCTACGCCGAGTGCCACACGAGTCATGCGGTGTCGCAACGCAAGAGCGATGCCATGTACAATGCATTGCGTCGACGTTGCGTTGTGACGCTACATTGTACTACATAGAAACGGAACAACGGCGTGCCACCGGAAGCAACTTAGGGGATTAACACACTGCACCGCGTCTCGCGGTGGAGTACGGAGCTGCAATTTTTAACGTTGTACTGAAGTACTTCTGTTTGTATGAAAAACGCCCCCGCGTCGAGGGGCGCGGCGAACCGCAGGGCCATACCCTGCGCTTCGCACTACCGCGCAGATTTTTAGGCGTAAGGACGTGTTCCGTTTTCTACAATGGATCTCGACGTCGATGTCGTCGAAGTTGAAATGATCCATTTATCGATCTGGTTCGTAAAAAGGGATGTATCAAATAAACAAAAATCAAACAGATAGTAAACTGCAGCCTCTCTCAGTCCTGAATAAATTATGTGTTATTAACCATTCTTGTCAAGGAAGGTGTACGGTGTAATATCGTATATTGTGTTTATGCAGCATTTTGCGTATTCATGTGATATTTAGTTATATATCTCAGCTACATGTACAATCACTACGGCGATCAAATACGAATTGAGTATCTTAAGTGGCACGAGACTGCTGTCTCCGCGCAGATTAAACTGCGCTTGTCGACGCGCGGTTTAATTCGCAGGGCCAGATCTGTGTCCCGCGCACCGTCGCATGGCACGTGCAGTATGTTAATCGTCTTACAACAACAAGTACGTTGAAATCAATCAACGCAACGCCCATGTGACATCTCTTTAACGCTGATTACTTACGCAGCACCCCACTCCGCTTCGTCTCTTGGCCTCTTGCATTCCGTCGTCACCGAACGCAAGTGACGGGACGACCAAGTCATGCGCCTGATGGTAAGCGACACGCCTATAACAGTTGCAGTGCCACTCAGAGCTTTAAAACTCAAAGATCTAAGGGGCACTGCCACTGTGCCCGTCACCCTGAGACATAAGTTCATAAGTCTATATATATAATTTCATCAGCACTCTTACCCTTCAAAACCGGAACGCAGTAATGCTCACTTTACTGCTTGGCGGCAGAAATAGGTAAGATGGCAGTAATTCCCTGGATGAACTCTTACACAAAGACCTCTACTGCTACGAAAGTGTGGTGCAGCCCTTATATGTAAAGAGCCATGCTCACTAACCGCTGCGGATTGACGACTTGTTTGCATTTTAAAGCTAATATAATATAATATACTCATGTCAAAATAACGCTTTCAGATAATCCTATAATACAGATTTAAACCCTAATCAATATTCCTACTAACTACAATGTAATCTAATCAACATATAGCTCATAACTCCGTTAATGTTCTTAATCAATATCTGTCGAGTTACAGTTACAATTAACTTACGTTACTATAGTTAGTTATGGTTATCTTCCCGGTTTCATTAAATGAAGTGGTTTGTGAAGGTAACTGTTTACATTCTCAGTGCAGATTTAAAATCATGGCGTAAGTAAGATTAAATCTAACGTATGGTTAAGTAAGTACGAGTATAATTCTAGGGTTTGTAGTTGAGTTCGATGGAGTTTTGTTTTATGACACCAAGCGACGGGATGAACAAGTCGCGCGGCTGGTGGTCAACGATACTCCTGTCCATGACAGTTGCAGCCCCGATCAGAGCTTTAAATCGCAAAAAACTGAGGTGGCGGTGCCACTGCGCTGGTCACCTTTAGACATAAGTTGACAAGTCTCATGTGCCTGTAATTTCACCAGCACTCTTAGGGCGCGTTGTCAATATGTCGTAACGTTTTATTTATCATAATTATTAATACAAAGATCAAACACACAGAAAAAATTCCTTCGATCCGGCCGGATTCGAACCGACGTCTTCTAGCATACCGTGGCAGACGCTATACCAACTAAGCCGGAACGAACCAGCGGGCCTCACGAATTTTTTTATGTGCTTGCTGTCGTATCTTTGTATTTGGTTTTCCAACGACTTTTTAGCCGTAGCGCGATCTATGAGAAATCTGTGATATTTTGTCACCAAGTTAGATACCTTTACAGCTACTAGCCCCGGCTAGAGATGTCTTATTTATCGTTAGACGTCTGTCCCATGTAGCCTGTAGTAGTCACGGTAGTCGCCTTGTCATTTGCATGACAGAATCGTTAAAAGCTGCGTGCGATTATCTGTTGTCACATTTTTATCGTGACGTTTTATTTATCGTCTGACGACTGTCGTTCTAGCTCTTCCCATTGTCATGAAAGTTGTGTACGACAGCTAATTGTGTTGTTTTATATGTGTACAACTTCATTTGAATACACAATGTCTAAAATCTATAAATTCTTCACAACATATTGTGAACGCGCCCTTACCCTTCAAAACCTTAATACCAGATCACAAAACTGCTTAGTGGCAGAAATAGGTAAGATGGCAGTACTTTTCTGAACGAACTATTTACGAGGAGCTCTACTGCTTCTAAACTTATACCACCCCTCTTGTCGTCTCTTTGTGTCGGGGTTTATAAAATGGGCAAAGTCCATAAAATTTGAAAACTTCGAACGTCGGACATTAGAAAATAGTACCATGTTTCCTTTTGATATTTTGTTGAAGCCAATACCTATATTGAACAGGATGTGTCTGCTATTGCGAAATTACTTTTCTAGAAAATGGAAAACCATAAAATACGAGCATGAGATATGCAGACGCGATAAAAATGAAGCAAAAGTAGGTTTAGCAAGGTACTATTATCGTGAACGCAAAATCTGTAGCAAAATTATCGATAATGGTGTTTATGGTCATAACTGAAAATCAGTGCTCACATTTGGGCAAAATGTGCACAGAGCTTCAAATGTATTTGACTTACTGCAGCATTCACAAGCAGTTGTATATCGGTGAGGCACTGGCTCTTTATTTATATATTTTTATTTAATATCTTGTTGTTCTTTTGTTTTATTTGCACTGTTAATTTCGGTTTATGAGTGTATCTATTTTTATCGATTTCGATGGCTTTCTACAATAATCACCATGCGTGGCGTCTGCTCTACTTTGTACTGGTAACGTGCGCGTTCGATAAGTTCGTTCATATTGATATCTAGCGTCGTAATGGCGGGACAAGGCGGGTCGTAACGCACCTTTATTTACTATACACCACAACAGCCAATCTCAAAAGCATCTAATAATCTGGGAGATGATTTTTAAAAATCTGAGACGTGATTGCCGCAAAAAATTGTCAATTAGTAGACAATCCCAATGTTGGTTGTGGTTATTTTATCTCGGTGTCTCGTTCATACTGAAATTTAGCATTTTCTAAACGAATTTCAGTAACACTTTAACTACCGGAGATTCTATTCACCATCTGTAAGCCAACTAGTTTTCGAGACCTATAAAATGAGCAAATACACGATTTTTTTATGATCCCAAGAGACGGGACGACCAAATCGTGCGCCTGGTGGAAAGCGATACGCCAGTCTATAATAATTTCAGTGCCACTCAGAGCCTTAAATCGTAAAAATCTGATGAGCACTCCCACTGCGCCCGTCACCCTGAGACATAAGTTGAAAAGTACCATGTGTCTGCAATTTCACCAGCACCCTTACCTTTCAAAACCGGAATAAGTAATGCCCACATTACTGCTTGGGGACAGAAATAGGTAAGGTGGAAGTAGCAGACTTCCCTGGACGAACACTTTCGCAAGGAGCTCTACTGCTACTGAACGATATTCGAAACGACAGTTCTGGTGTTGAGGAGTTGGGTCTGCAGACCATTTTGGTTGCAGAATCAGATCAAGGTTAGCTTATTGTTGTAGAATATCAGATTTACATGGTATACTAAATTCGAAGTTGATTGGTCATGACGATACCTCCAACAAACACTACGCCAACGTAATTTTTGGACCTGTTCTGTTTTTATTTTGTATTTCGTTTCTTTTTTCTACATAAATCCCGTTTTGTTTTTTCTTCAAATTTTGTTTTTTGTTTCTTACTTTTTCACAAAATTCGGGGAACATAATATTAGTAATTAAATATATGAAATACACAAAAATAATAGAAAATGACCAAAAATGGGGTGTATTTTTGGTCATTTTCTATTATTTTTGTGAACAGCAGTTCATTGGCGGTATCGATGAAATCCCTTCACTAACTGGGAAAAGAGCTGGTGTAGATTTTTTTTATAATGATCATCAAACATCCCAGCTAAACTAGCATCTAAATAAAAAAAACGCTTCGAGATAGGTTCATCCTTTTGAAAGCTACGATATATGTAGACACACAACCTCAAATTTTTAACACCCCTTTTTTTGAGTCGCGGTTTGAAAGTACATGAAAGATATATTTTTACTTATAAGAGAAATATAAAAGTGCTGCTCCAAAAGTAACAGTATAATGGAAACACTACTGAGTACGTAAGCGAATATGTCGCGGAGGGGGACCCTGCTCCAAGGACATAATAGATGTCCTCGTGACCTTTTCCTCTAAATAAATAGACAAAAATAACAGAAACATTTTTTAAATACCTAGTCTTCTTATCATGTCTGCTGCACCGGGGCGAAGCGGTCGTTATGACTGACTGAACAAAAAATACATATTTTCGTCAAACAATAAGTTACGTTTTCAGAGGTGAAACTTTGTATGCTTTTGGACAAAATACCCTAGATAAAAGTTGACTAGAATAGTTTAAGGTAGAATATTGTTTCTTTTATATTTGCAAGGTTTTTCAAGTAATTACGCCTATATTAACGATATGTCGATAATAGTTGCGTTATTGACTAGTGTTTCGATATTGAAATCGATATCGAATCAATATATTGAAAAAGAGCGTCCTAGCACTTTCAGTGAGACGACATTAAGTTGAATTGATGACGGATTCCGTGATAGCACAGCGCACAATCTATTATTCCAATTTTAGTGCTTGCTTTATTTAATAAATCGAATTAATTATTAACAAACCTTGTATTATGTGTCAAATCATATACTGCAATATTTACTGTGCTGTAAATCATTAACATATTAAACAATTTCCTTTTTTTCTTTCTTTCAAGTCAGTGGTGTGATTGTCTTTGTATCGAACTAGGCGAGTATACTTTAAAACGACTGTAACGGAAAAATTCAGTCAGTTACTTTGAATCCTGTTCATTGTATGGTACGTAAAGGCATTTTATACCATTTAACGAACGAACAATAAATATTTTAAAGTAGTAGATCCTTGTGAAAGAGTTCATTCAGGAAAATACTGCCATCTTACGTATTTCTGCCGCCAACCAGTAATGTGAGCATTATTGTGTTCCGGTTTTGAAGGGTCAGGGTGCTGGTGACATTACAGGCACATGAGACGTGTCAACTTATATCAGGGTGATATGAAGCTCTGAGTAGTACGGCAACTTCTATGGACTACAGGACGCCTGTGCACGACTCCTTCGTCCCGTTACTTGGTCGCATAAAAAAATATTTAAAATTCTTTTCCTTGTCAAATGGAATGTTAAACACAAGTAAATTATTCTAGACTACTATTCAAGAGCATACTCAAATACATTTTGTTTTTAAAACGTATCTAGAAATGAATAAAAGAAGTTAAAGTAAATTCATTAAATTGAATAGGGTATCAGTTCATTTCTTTGAAAGATTTTATGAGCTATGTTTTCTTTACTCAAATAAGGATCTGTTATACAGGGTGTAACAAATTGGTGATACACTATTTAATTTAGTAATGTGATCATGACAATAATCAAAACTTCGAGGTGAAAATAATTTTATTAAATAGATTCCCACTCTGTATATTAAAACAATTATTTTTTAAATTACCCAGTCAGTGATTTGTACGACCAAAAGAAGAAATCAAATTTACAGGTATAAATTCTGTTTTTATTCAGCTCAGCTTTTAGCTAGTTTAATAAAAATAACGGGGTAAAAATAAAGTAAATTCATTCCTTAAGTTTTTTTTTTTTCAATCTGAATACATAATACATATTTTCATATTAATCTAGAGCTTTCGACTTAGTTGAATCGTACGTCAAAAATCCTCCTAGTTGGTCAACAGGACCAATGTTTACCTCTTTTAAAGCCATACCGAATGCGCGATCCTAAATAAACATACCGATGAGTTATAGCAATAGTGCTTCGTATCCTCTTTAAACAGTTGACAAACGTTTTCTGTCTAATTTTGGTTTTGTTTGCTTTCAAAATTACTAAGTTAAATATTTCCTGGTGGATTAATATCAACTGCCCACCTATACAACTGAACTTTAACTGAAAAACATAGAATCGTCCTCAGGAGTCAAATGTTTATTAATGTGTCGTAGATTGATCGTTTAAATAACAGTAGAGCTCCTTACGAACGAGTTCGTATAGGGAAGTACTGCCACCTTACCTATTTATGCCTCCAAGCAGTAATGTGACCATTATTGCGTTCCGTTTTTGAAGTAAGATTGAAATGAAATAAGGGTAAAAGTGGTGAATACAGGTACGTGAGACTTGTTAAGTTACGTCTGAGGGTGACCAGCGCAGTGTCAGTATTCCTCAGATCTTTGCGATCAAAGCTCTGAGTGGCACTGCAACGGCTATGGATCACCTAATACCAGTGTTGGGCGTTAATCAATTAAATTTCAACCAGAAATTCAATCAGATTAAAAAATCAATTCAATTAAAATCAATTGCAATTAAATCAGTTGGGTTACCCACCCCTAACTCACCCCCTAACCCACCCCGTAACTCACCCCCTAACACATCCCCACCCCACACCCAACCCACCCCCTAATTTCGGTTCTCGCAACTAACATTTGATCAATCGTTAATTCCTGTTTCGCAATTGACAATTAATTAATTGTCAATCTTTAATTGCCAGAACAATTAAATTTTGCCCAACATTGCTTAATATATTGGTATGACAGAAAAATTATCATGATGTCTGTCATAGAAATGAATGCACAAGACAAATTTTAATAGGTCTAAATCTTTTCTCTTTTAACTTTTCACTACAAAGACTATGGCCATTATATTTAAAAGAATAGTAAAATAACGAATGAAGTTGTGAATATTTAAGGAATAGCATGATCAACTTCCAAAAAATTATTAATCTATCTGACTATAGTTCCTGTCATTTAAAAGGTCAGTAGCGGTCATTGACCCGACTTTCATCCCGAAGTCACAATTCGACACCGACCGATGGCCAATCATAAGGCCCGACGCCCACAGACGATTCTTTTTTTTTTAAAGATTAAGACGTTAAATTTGCAAGTTCAATGATAATAATCGTAGCTGCAAAATAAAGGTTACCTATCAGTAGTCCGAAATGACATGTTCCTGAAATAACGTTTGGTCGAAATTTCATAACCTCGAAAGTAATTTTGAGAGGAAAATGTTTTTTTTCTTTTAAACCTAACTTAACCTAACCTAACTGAACCTAATAATGTCTTAACGATAAACATTCAACATATCCTGAAAGAACAACTGTTTCGTTATAATTCGGTTTTCGGTGTAATGAAAATTCGAACAAACGCTATTTCGGACAAATAAAATTTCAAAAAAATTTTCGTTTTAAAATTTAGCTGCCTTGGGGATGCTTCGGCAACCTTAGGGGTGCTTTGGATGCGTCGTACCAAGGGATATCGACGCATAATTGCCTTATAGCGATGCCGAAGGATCCCCTGCTGAGTCAGCCCGTCGTCAGTGGGTGTCGAGCCTAAATCTGTTGTAATTTTGACATCGCTTGAGTAGCATAATAAAAGGTAATGACTTAAATAAAGTGTGACATTGAGGTCTCACTCTGTCTTATTATCGTATCGATGACATACAATATAATGCTTGCCATCGTGATGAAAGAATTTGCCAATCTACGTAAGGTGTACGCCGACATGCTTACCTATGAAATAAAGATTATTTTGAATTTGAATTTGAATTTGACTGTTGCACAGAATGCGCCAGACGCACAGGAAAGGTGTGGTACGTCGTGCGGGAGACTCCTTCCGTGCACCTCACTATATATCATCATATATATCACTCTATGTATACATATATCATTCTGTGTCTTTGTACATAGTTAGTATTATTGTCTGTATTATTGTTGTAATTTATTATATTAATTATCGTTTTTTTTATATACATGTGTAATGAAAATAAACAATATGAACTACGTTACAACAACATAATTTTACGTTAAAACTCAGTACATGATAAGTATAATTCAGGTACATTAACTTCATAACTTGAAAAATACAAAAATTTTAATTTCACATCAGTACAAAAAGGCAAATTTTAATTTATCCCCGTTTCTTTTCAAATACTTTACACCTCAGACGTCGCTTCAGTCATTTTGTTGTACATCTATCAAACAATTTTTTTACGCGGAGTACGCTTACATTCAGCCGAGTTATAATTTTGGTGTTGCTTTGTTATTTAGTTTTATTAATTTTGGTGTTGCTTTGTTATTTAGTTTTATTAATTTTGGTGTTGATATTACTTATTAATTTTCTTCATAATTTTTTGCCGGAAATAATATTTCTTTGAGATTTGGCGACGCGGATCAGATTCTGGAGGTGACGGTTCTGCTTTATATTTATATTATTACTCTTTTATTAAATATTCTTTGAAAAAATATAAACGAAAAATTTTTAAATTAATATATTTCATTACTATCAGACTCTCGAAAAGTTTATAACCCTCAAGGTCATCTGTGCGTCAAGGTGACTTCTACCATGGTTAGCTAAACAATAACACTTTCACACGTTACTAGGCATATTAAGAGTTTTTACAAATAACGTATACAGTGATAGAAAGGGGTGATATAATATAGGTAGTCTATACAAAAAGTCTAGAAATTGTGATAAAATATTGGCGTCCGTGAGGTAAACACGATTGCTTCAATTTTGGTAGTTATAGTATGGTTACAGTAACGTTTCTAAAAAACCATTACCAAAATTGGAGTCATTAAGTTTTTCAGAATTTAAATTACGTCTATAATATAAAGTCACATAATTTTCCAATACAGTTTGTACGCTTTCATGCTACATATACTTCAGTAAATTCACTATGACACTTTGATATAGTTACTATACACAATATTATATTTACGCAGCGTTCCTATTATTTACATTGAAATTTTATGAATTTGGTCAAGCGCACGTCGAGGTTGATGCTTAAGATTTAAAATCAAGTTTATGCCGCTTACGATAGGAACGATCAAAGTCGAAAGTATTGACTTATTCAACTAGATATTGGGATTGAACTTAATTTGATTGACCGTTACACAATATTTTGGATTACGTCTAAAATCTGTTTGTACTTCATTAGACGGTTAGGTAACGGAAAGTTTGGTTGGACTATGAAAGTAACGGACTCACCGCAAATTCAGGATTCCGTTCGTTACTTATCTGTTTTGTTTATCCAAACAGACTTGTTTGTTGACCTTAATAGCTATTGCGAAATTTCGGATCGATAACAACTGGCTGATGTTTAGACTGCGTGAACAGGGATAAGTCAATCACTGTTTTCAATCGATTAACACTGAACGTCTTTTGACCTTCAAATATAACGTCACCAGTTTCGACCTTGACCGACGATTTTGGTCATATTGCTCGCCGACGACTTGACAACCTAGAGGTGCTGGTTATGGTAGGTAAAGTAGAATCCACGGTCGATCCCCATGCCGATGAAGTAACCAAGTGATACCTCACTGGTCTCCCTGAGCAACTCAAAAAATTCAAAATTCAAATTCAAATCATCTTTATTTCATAGGTTTCTACTCACCTGAGAAGAATGAGCAAAAAATTTAGGGTTTGCTCTTTTGTAGATATACATTTGAATACATTTAACATTTACAATATTTATTTGAAACATCTTAGATTGAGACTACCTGCAAGAGCCAAACTAGTCACTGCCACGGATTCTTGTCATCCAAGTACGCAGAAGCTGCACAATAACCTTTAGTATAAAGTTTTTGTTTGACTATAGTTTTAAACTTCGAAAATGGCAAATTTTGATTATCGACCGGAAACTTATTATGGAAACTTATACATTCCTTAATGAATTTGTGAATTTGTGAAGACGACTATTAAGATCGTGTATAAAGTTTTGAACACCTTTTCGGGACACGACATCAGCGATGAAGAATAGTGAGAAGAGAGTTTCTACCTGCGTATTAAAGCCACCAGCATTCAAATTTTAAACCAATTTCATTAAAATAGTAAGTACTTTCAAACCAGCTGAAATATGTAACAAAATAATAATAACGTAAAAAAAATCCTACCAAAATAAACCGTAAGTGTAGGTACTAAAAGTTATACAGTAAAACCGCGTTTTATATTTTGGTGGAACTAAAACTGTAATTTGACTTCAGCTTCTTTGGTTTGTACAGCTCTCGCATGGAAAACACAGAGATGGCGGCAGCATGGAGTAAATACAATTTAGTCCGTAATGATATAATATTTATTATTATTGCTTGTTTTATTTTGAAATGTTTATTTTCAAAAGCTTTTGATTACGAAATACTTTTCACTGTGGCTACGCCTACATCAGATTTCAAATAGATCGACGTTTTGTTGTTGTTAGTTACTGTCTTAGAAATCCAGCTACACCTATGTAGGATTTAGTTTATTTCGATTGCGCTATACTACACAATAAGTCTTCACTTACTTGTAAACGTATATTTTCACATGGAAATAAATACGATGGGCGGCTGAAAGTAATGTCTTATGAGTATTTCCAATTCAAAACTAGTACTGGCCATTATCGTGACGCGTTAATTGTTTATTCTTTTTTATAAATTAGTGACACTCTTTTGTTTATTGCGTTTCGCTTTGTACGGACAAAATGGCGGAAGAAAAAAGCAAAATGCTTAAAAATGGGCAACGGCTTTTTTGACGGATCCTTTCTAACTTTAAATTCCCTTTTTAAGAAATATAATAAATGCATTTCTTCTGTAATTTCATATAGAAAAAAAATATTACGTATTTTATTTCATACATAACGTTAGTACAATACATAGATATATCGTTGTAGATTGGTAGTACATGGGTAGGTAGATTGCTTTTTAGCCGCCCCTCTTAGAATATACTCATGAATAAGTTATATAATTATTTCACTATCTATTTTTTAGACAGAAGACAATTTTGGGTCTTTTATCATGTGCCATTTGATTGTCATTTTGTAAACAAAACTATTTAGTAAATATCGTGAAATGAAACTCAAACACATTCACAAAATTTTTGTAATTATTATGTTTTTTTCGATAACTCGCATAAGAAAAACATTTTTGAACAGAAACTTTTTATTGTCTACTCAGAATTATATTATGTGAAAATAACTATACGTTCCTCAAACATATAATTATTAAAATATAAACAATACGTTCAAAGAGAACCTTCCCTGGCTTCTAGGCACAAGCCTTAGAGCGAGGATCTTGTTGTAATTATCATAATCTTTCATCATACGAATTTCTTTTTCATTTCTTCTGTCCTAAGCATATTTAGAAAATTCCTTGCATAATTAAATGCCTTAGAAATTCAAAACAATGTAATTCCCTAAAACGTACCTGTTGCTATATCACACGTACCTATTTACGCTACAAACAGGTACAAAGTGCTTTGACAAATAATAACTGTACTACGTTCATTAAATTTGACCAAGCCTTCGTAAGTAGCTTTGTACTTTACTTTCGTATTTATCGTTCTGTGTTTCTATTTACAATTTGTATGCCTAATTCACTTTGCATTTGCTTATTTGTCTTGTTCCTTTATTCGCTATTTGCGTAACCCTGTGTCAAAATGTTCCACCAATGAGGTGTTGCTGTGTCTTCAAAGCGTTTGCGACATAATCTGTTATAAGTTTATAAGGAGTATTTCATAGCAAAAACACGTATTTTATCAACGTCGTCGTGATTAATGCGCAGAAATATTGAATAATGCCTTTTCTCGAATATACCATGACAAGTAGTCTGAACAATTATACGACTTTTATTTTACCCTCTATTATAGCCGTGGTAGTCTAACGGTTTGACCTACCGCCTGTCAAGCAGAAGATCGTGAGTTCGAATCCGGTCACAAATTAGAAAACTGAAATAGTACAGCGCCAACAACTGACCTGTATTACTTCTTCGTATATTTCAAAAATATCCTGTATTTATTGTAATAAAGATATTATCTCTAAAATGGGGGCTGTACCATTCGGTGGTGTGGTAAAAACGTGTGGTTTTATTATTGTATTTGCTGTAATTTATAAATATGGGTCAAATTGCCTGAAATAAATGATTATTATTATTATTATTATTATTAAAAACAGCAAAACATCTAATTACAAAACAGACGGAATCACATTTCATCGGTAATTAAGTATGTAATTTTGCAATTTTCGTCCATTATGGTATAGCTCAAGTTTAACTGGTCAATTTAAAGTGAAATAATTGACGACACCCGTCAATTATTTCGAATTCGGGCTGGCCAGTCGGAGCGCAGTTGTCACCGTAATGATATGGCAGAATAGTTTTCAAACAAATTAAATGACATTTCGTCTCTATTTCTGGTGACATACTCGTAAATATAGAAATACGTCTTTTAAATGTTTTAAAAGTAAATCAAAATATTTAAATTTACACAAATAAATTACTGCTATTCGTGTACAATATAAAAACATTTAAGCTAACAGTGTTTTTAGATGTACCAGTAACTTGTTATTATTTTTCTCTTGACCTATTTAATGACATCGTTAATTTGAGGTCGGTCTTTTCTCTTTCAATCCACATTCGCGCCATAAATTTGTGCCGTTGGCCCACAAGTAAATATCCTTTCCATTTCACCGAATAATTGAATCCTTTTCTATCCTAGTCACTACATCATTTTTCACATCACAATGCTCTCTTATTACACTGTTTTTCCCATTTTGCCCTTAAGGTATCACTTTGCCATCACTATCGCACAACGCTTCCTACAGAATACACCCTACTTTTATGCTTCATCTTCCACACCGAACTTCATATAATAAATCCCTTCTTCAATGGGCTTATTTGGCTTATTTCGAATGGATGCCTACGTCCTACTTAAAACCCCTCCTATTGAGGATTAAGTCCTATTTTGATGGGCTTCTGTAATAAACTTTTTGTGACAAATGATTTTATTTACCGAACTGAATATATAAATAATACACTATTATTACTAGTCTTTAAGATATAGTCAAAACATTTATTTTTTAGGTTCTTCTTCTTATCATATCGATGACGTATACAATAACCACAGTCTACCTCATAATTTTCCAAAGTGGTCCCTATCGTCGTCCAGTGGGCGTTGAAGAGTCCTAGGGGCGCGGTAGGGGCCTCGAAAGCAATTGGGGGACGTTGATGCAGTCCAGGGGGTGATACTGAATTTGAAAAAAAAAACCTGAATTATCTGTATAAACTACACAACACATATATATATATTACAATGTAATAACTTATGCTCACCGGTTACAATAGCTTTCAAATAAAAACATATCAGCGTATATTATCTTATTTTTGTCTCGTATGCGAGAAATAAAGATTGACGTAAAAACATCACAAAATTGTTATGAAATATAATCCGAAACGCTCCAAATCATTATTCATATATGCAGTACATTTTATAATACTGTCATTAAAAAAAAAAAAAATTGTTTATTAGCGTCATAATTATGCCATATTACAATTTACAAATTTTACATTCTTAAGCCTAGATATAAGTATAACGCTAAACCGACGTCTACTCAGCATTAGTCGAGGCATATTGCAACACCCCAACGCTGGTCTTCCGGAGACACCGGCCAGTTAGGAAGTACCAGTACGCGCTGCAACGACACGCCGAACCATATAATATATGGTGACAAGTACGAACTCAATATGATGTAATAAAATACTTAACAGTTAATGGTAAAAATATTAAATTAAATGTTCATTGGTATTGCAGGATAATGTAATATTAATACAGTAAATTATAGGAACCCACTAAGTAAATGCCAATATTGCATCTATACAACACAGCACAGGCTAAGTTAATTTCTGTTGATTCAAAAGATACTGTTTATATCTAAATTTAAAAGATTTTACAGTGTGACAATTTCTAAAAGGTGGTGGAATATTATTCCAACATTTCGTGGCGGCATAAATATCAAGGTACCTTTACCCTTCAAAGGGACCTCTGCATGGTATCCGTTCGACCACGGAGGCAGTTACACATAACAAGTATGACATCGTGACATTCAACAAACTTAAAAATTACAATTATAGCGACACTCTAGTCAGTGTTGGTAGCTGTAAAAATACCTCTCTGAGTGAAAAAATAAATTTCTATCTAAGAAGATGGCGCTACGGCAAAAAGTCGTTAAAAACCAAGATCTGCAACAAGCACATACAAAAATTCGTAAAGTCTACTGGTTCGTTCTGTATCTTAATTGGCAGAGCAGCCGGATCGAATGAATTATTCTAAGTGGTCGTTAGTAGTTAGCACAAGACGCACAAGGTGGACCGATGCCCTGGTGACGGTTGCGGGAGTCCGATGGATGCAAGCAGCGCAAGACCGGTCGTTGAGGCGATCTCTGGGGGAGACCTATTTCAATCAGTGGACGTCTTTCGCTTGAAATGATGATAAGTGATTTAAATTAATGACAATTTTTACTTACTATTTAAAAATATCATTTTTGTATATGTCAAGGGACTTGTAAATAAATATAATAAATAATAGACAACATCACATAAGTTGCTCCGATCCCAAAGTACGAAACTGAAGCACTTGCAATAAAAATTTAATTACAATGAATAGTTGTTATGGTCAGCTCCAGTCGGTTTGAGTGAACATGAGACAGATTGTTACAGTATATTGAAATAAATGACGAAACATCTAGCGAAGGAAAGAATCCAGAGCTCAACTCACCATGCGGTCCGGTGACACGGGTTTTACATCTGGTACTGAGTTCGGAGACCCATAATTACGGCATTTGGCTATTCCTGGTTGTCCTTAAAAGAAGGCATTGGGGGGACCATGCCCCCAATGGGATAAATCACCGCAGAAGATGTAGAAATCAGGAACACCTTGCGAGCCGACGTGTCGAACAGAAAAAGACAAGCTTCCGCCGAATTCCTCCTAAGAGATGTTACCCGCGAATAACGCCACAGACAATCTATCGATTCATCTAGATGAAGCTCCCAATTCTTATCACCCAAACCCGCTAGAATACATGGCGATTCCAGGTTTACGTATATTTCTTTAAGCTATAATTTACATGAAGCTCGACTACAGAAGCAAAATCGAGTTCATTGGTACGCAGCACTAGTATTTGCGTTACCATACAAGAAAAATTTGACAGGGTTGGTGTTTTCAAAAATATGTCAAACTAAAGGGTACCCATTCACGCTATTGATTTTATAGAAAAATCGTTCACCAACAAGTAATATACATGTGAATGGTTTAAATAATAGATTGCACCAACACTTAAGAGTTTCAACTAATTTATCTAATTATTTTTAAACTATAACATCAAAGTGACATTTTGTACAAGAATGGTGAAAAATACCAAGGAGAGGAGATAAACTTTGTTTTTGTTTTGTATTTAGGAGATCTCCCAAAAAAAATGTGTTACATAGTGATATCTCTTGCCAGGGCTGGTAGCTGTAAAGGTATCTATAACTGGGTGACGAAATACTTAAGACTTCTCATAGATGGCGCTACGGCTAAAAAGTCGCTGAAAAACTAAATACAAAGACACGACAACAAACACATAGAAAAATTCGTGAGGAACGCTGGTTCGTGCCGTGGCTTAGTTGGTACAGCGTGTGACACAGTATGCTAGAAGACATCGTTTCGAATCCGGCCGGATCGAAAGAATATTTTCTGAGTGTTCGATCTTTGTATTAATAATTAAAGCACTTGTGTTAAGGAAATCGGAAATAACGGCGGTACCACAAACATCCAGACTCAAGACAATATATAAAAGTTAGGTTTTTTACATTAACCCGGCCGGGGATCGAAGCCAGGACCTCAGAGATGGCTATGCTATGAAAACCGGTGTGCAAGCAATTTTAACATGAAGGTTCTCATATCTCTAAAGGGCCCGAAACCATTGTTTGAATACTTTTTTATAAAAAAACCGACCTCAAAAGATTGTGGAATTACATCTATTTGCCACTGAAATCGGTTCTTAATTAAATTCATCCCCTAGGTTGCCTCCCTTAGAGGTGGAATATTCCTTCAAATTTAAATGGTACCAACACTGAAGTACCTTCTCTGGTGTTGGTGAAATTACAGGCACATCCGTCAACTTATATCTCAGAGTGACGGGCGCAGTGGTAGTGCCCTTCACATTTAAAACTCTGAGTGGTACTGCAACTTTTATGGACAGGCGTGACTATAACAGTTCCACCAGCACCAGGCGCACGAATTGTACGTACCGTCACTTGATATTATTAAAAAAAGACCCTCTATCCAGTTTCCTATATCATATTCTTTTTACAAAACTTTCATCCGAATATTTACACTCCATGAATCACGGAATAACTTCATTTATAACTGTTATGAAACTAATTTAGCTTTACGTAAATTAATAGCAATTTTTATTTATCGCGCAAGCTTTTAAAAGCTTGCACAGGATATATTTTGACAGGTAATGGAAATTTGTTTTGACATCGGCAGATGTAAAAAATTGACTAGCGAGATTTTTTCGCGTTTATTCTTGTACCATGTGCGTCTGTCGTCGCGTAATCTGTTTTTGTATTTATAGATGAACAATGGAAAAGAAAGAAGGTTATGGACAGTGGAAAGAAGATTATTAGAAGCGTGTTACGTAATCTGTGGATGCGTGTATTAACACGCATAACCTCTAGACCCAGTGCGTTTTTGTCTTTCAAGGCGAGATGTTTTAAAGCAAGCCTACATTTTAGGAGTTGAAGTGTTGGGAAATTAATATGTATAAAATAAGAACAGGAGGAGAAAATTTGACATAAACCTGACGTCGACAAGCGCCCGATGGCGACTGACGGGGCAGCGGGCGTCGAGGCGTGTCGTCAAACCGTTGCGCAATTTTCAAAATTTTGGATAAATGTGATTTTAATAACTCTACAGTTTCAGTTGAAAACCACAATTTAGCAGGTTCTCTGTAGTATCCAAAAAATAAATATCTCCATATAAAAGTTATGTGCAAAGTCAGATATTTTATAAGTAATAAAAAAACTGAATTTTATTGAAATCGGTTACCGGAAAGTACGCGAAACCGAAGTCATCCCCTAGTTGGCCATCCTTAGGGGTGGAATATATTCTTGAAATTTAAATGGGACCCTCTTTCCAACTTTGTTCGACTGACAGCGAAGCAAGCAAAATTAGACAGTACTGCGATGACATTACAATTTAAATCTAACGTTTTAGCTTTTTCATATTCCTTTACATGTCACTACGTTTAAATAGGTTGACTTGGGACATTTTTTTTCGTGGTTTTTGTATTAGACCCGTCGTCCATTTATTTGTAAGTCAATGTATGCTATCTACAATTTCATTTCGTTCCGCGGTAATGTAAATTGAGCCTTAGCGCGCATTGCATCCCATTCGAATCCGAGAAAATACAAATATCGCTTGTACACTGTTAACTATTATGTTATGTATGTGTATACAATATGTGTTATTATTTTCATATCATTTAGTTTTTTTAATGTCTAGTGTAGTGTATAGTATGTGTACACTTCACAGTCATTCATTATATTTAGCTCTCATATGTAATTAGAGGATAACTATATTGACTTTGTCTGTTTACGTAATTTTAACGTAGTCTAGTAATAATAAGCTGTTCTTGTCCCAAATAAAATAAGTAAATAAATAAATACACCTAGATATAAAATGACACATCCGACTCCTGTGACATTTCGGACCGACATTTCTCGGATTCGGAACTAATCGGACGTAGTGCACAAACGCTCTAAAGGTCGCGCGTCGGCTTTGTTTTTTAAATTTATGCCGTTAATCTACTGTAGGTTGCCAAATTACCTAGTATAAAAGTACTATAGTTAATAAGAGCACCTCAACTCAAAATTTAAGCATAAGAACCTCGTCTTATATACTCCATAATGTTACGCTTCTATCACGACAAATCCTTTTAACTACCTAACTGTGCCGTATTATGAGCTAAGTGTCTATTTCGTATAAGATTTCTCTCCGATTTCCTCAACCGTGGGAGAGGAGGCGCAACTAGTTGGGACGGCTTCTCTATAGATATTTTGCTGTGAAAACATTTACGATTCTCATTACTGCGTTTCTAAAGCATAATGCTGCTTATTTTTAACCGACTTCAAAAAAGGAGAATCTTATTTCGACTGTTTTATTTTTTTTATGTTTTGTATGTATGTTACGAATTTGATGATTCTTTTTTTATTGGATAGAGGGTACTTCACTCACTCAGTATTGATCCCATTTGAAGAAAATAGTCCACCTCTAAGGGGGCAAACTAGGGGACGAATCCAGTTTCATGCATTTTTCGGTAAATAATTTCAATAAAACTTGGCAATAAGATCTAACTCCACTAACTTTTGAGGTAAGTTTTGTTTTCGATTATTACTTATTTGAGTAAGTAATACTCGATTAAATTATAAGACGCCTGATGCGAATGAAGCTTATGATGAGAAACCTATAATGACTTGACGATGATACATCACCACATCGGCGCGAAAAGTAATTTGGAGTTAATAATCGCGTTGTCGTAATTTGGTAAGGACGATAGCTTCACCCACGATTTAAACCATAACTAGGGCAATCTAATTATTGACCTATTATAAAATCAATAAATGTATTTATGGCTTTATTATAATTATATGACGGAAACATGTAGTTATACACGGTGACATTTAACCACGATGCAATCGCACGTTTGTAGCGATGCAGTCGCGAGTTTGCGTCGCTGCTGGAAATCGCGCGTGTGTGTAAAGATAGACGATTAATTACTGCATTGCTACTGCGTCGCGTTTGCATCGCGTTTGCATCGCTGCTAAGTGACTAAAGACTTAACGGTTACGTACTATGTTCAACTTTGATTTGCTGCATTGACATGTTCTAGTTTTAGTTTTATTTTGTTGTATTAAAATGTTCTCGTTCTAATTTATTGTGAAATTATAGGGACATGGGACTTGACAACTTATGTCTCAGGGTGACGGGCGCAGTGGCAGTACCCCTTCCTCACATCTTTACCATTTAAAGCTCTGAGTGGCAATGCAACTGTTATGGACAGGCGCGTAGCTTACCATCAGGCGCACGTCTTGTTCGTCCCGTCACTTGATATTATAAAAAATAATTATTAAAAAAATATATAAATGAGGTAAATTGTACTATAATACTTTGTTATCATTTTAAGTCAGTTAATTATCAACTCAATAACATTAAACGTCTTAACATTTAACATTTTAACTTAATTGAATTTACATTTTTGTGTTCGATTTAAAAAACGTTACATTTTTAATTAACCACACCCTTTAATTCCACTAAACACTACCTTCCAAGAACACCCTCGTGACATCGGTTACCGCGTCGCTATCATGATTAACATCCTGTAGAACAGAGTCGGTATTCTGCCCTTACAACTTAATTTACACGATTCCGCCCCTTGGTATTCCAGAAATGCAATTTTCATGTTCATTGCTTTTCAACCGCAACTTTTATTGCTTCATCATGTTTGTGATGTCACCGAAATATCATTCGGGATAGCGAACAACTGAATACTCGTATTATTAAAAAGTAAAATGAATATATTTTCCGTGCACAGTAGTTTGATACAAATTTCGATGTTGAATTGATTTATGATGGTATTAATTTAGTAACTGTAGAGCTGCTAAAATATTATATATTATATATATTATATTGTGAAATATTTCGTCCAGGGAACTACTGCCACCTTACCTATTTCTGCCGCGAAGCAGTAATGCTCACATTACTGCGTTCCGGTTTTGGAGGGTAGGGGTGCTGGTGAAATTACAGGCACATGGGATTTGTCAACTTATGTTTGATCTTTGCGATTTAAAGCTCTGAGTGGCACTGTAACTGTTATGGACAGGCGTGTCGCTTACCATCAGGCGCACGACTTAGTCGTCCCATTACTTGGTATCATAAAAAACATTGAATACCTTCATGCTACCATAATTTTACTACCATGGTATTCATTATGTTTTTGTGAAATTATACTCCACTAGTTTGTTAATTTGTTTTTGTTGCATCAATATATTTTTTTTCATGATCCTAGCTGCATTATTACATACTTTTTTTTCTATCAATTTGGGTCTTTTATTGTCTTGTAAATTTGTTTTATTTTTGTCATTAACTGACGAGCGTGTATGAAAGACTGATGCATTGAGGCAAAAGTTGTGTATCAGGACCGTAGCAAGTGGAACAGTCTCTGTTCACTCGGATGAGAAAAGAACGTGAAGTTATATCTATGTATGTATGTTTATACGCGATCACAAGTCTATTATCCACGTGAATATCATCTACATCATAAAACGTACATGGAAATAACCAAAACACATAATTTTCCTAACATTAGTTATAAACGGTATATATAAACTATAAACGGTAAATATCTATTTGTGAGGCAAAATAGCAGAATATATTCCGCGATATCCACCATAAAGGCGAGTTCGTGCCAAATGCAACCGACACACGCAGTGGCTTCGTTGTGGTGACCATGAGTTATGAACTTATTAATAAATTTAGGGAAAGTGCCCAGCAAAACAAGATTGGCAATGCTAGAGTCGTTGGTATCGGAGACTTGAGATTTTAAAATGTATAGCCATTCCAAGGATGAAGCATAAAGCATCTAGCTTCCACATTTTTATGGTGAACGGCTGTGGAGGAAGACTTGTTTCCTGAACGGTGTAACTTGGGCCTTTTCAAGGCAGTAGTGGATAGACATTATGTAGATGTGCATGCCGCGTGCTCCATCGTCAACCTTATCGTCATTTTCCATCAGGTGATATGTAGGTCAAATGCGCACTTATTTTTTAAACGAAAACAAAATTTCAAAGCCAAACAATAATTCACACACAACTGACAAAGAAAAGGTACATATATTTGGATTAAATTTTTCGTTAGCTAGATTTTGTTGTTGGTATTTTTGTCCTATAAAACTATATAACTTGTGATATAATTTCAGCAAATAAGAACAAAGTTTTTCTTCACATACTATGCAAAGTGGAACTATTTATTAGGGCAAAATAAAAACACAAAGGATTAACATTAGCCGCCTAAATACAAAGAATGAATGTGATTGTGTTCTTGCAACAGAGAGTGCTGGCTACAATCTCTCTCAAATCAACGCAATACCTATGCATATTATTAAGTACGAGCGGTTTGATAAATCCGTGATTTTGAGAAGAAAAAATCTTTTTTAAATTATGGTTTATTTTTATACTAATATAACAATCTCCTTTAAACTCTTTGCACCTTGACTAGCGATATCCCAACTTCTTCAACTCCTCAACAAAATATTTTTTGTCAAACTGAAAAATAAACCAGCTATGATGCCCTCATTCGATGCAAATCGGGAAAAAATGAGACAAAAAGTCAAATAGCGCCAAATCTGGAGAAAACGGGGAGTGTGGCAATAGTTCGTATCATAATTCGACAAATTTTGATGTACTCATTACAGATAAGAAACGAAATACTCGAAATCCCGTTTTCTCCATCTTTAAAAAAATATATCACCTTACATAAATAATTCTATTTTTTTATTATATTGGCGCTTATATTAAAAAAAGGAACGTCAGTTGCTTATTAAGGAGTTCTAAATTAAGAAATAAAATAAATTCCGAAAAAAGTTTTTATTTAACCTTACTTACCAAAACCTTACCTTACCTTAAAAACTTACTTACCAAACTAAAAATAGCTAAGCTTATGCGTTTAGCAAAACAGCTGCCAGCTTTTGGGTCTCACAATCGATACATAAATTGCGCAATTTATTAATTTTATTTCTATATGAGATTGTAAGAGTTTTTGAATTGTTTACTATTTGCAACGTGTACCTAAATATAGATACCTAATATACGATAGTCAATTGGTCAATGTATACGTGGCTATTATTCAACTAAAAACGTAATGTTTTTTTCAATGTACATATATTGTGATAGAAAGTGCCTAAATTCGCCTTTTAAAACTTATCTTTACATAGATAATATACCTTAGTGTGTGGCCCATTGTTGGTAGGTCAATGGTGTGGCCTTGAGTATTCTTTCGAAGCATCTGGGCAGATTCTCAAGTACACATACTCAACTGGACGGCTGGGTACCAAAACAAGGTCAATAACACCAGTCAAGTTTTATCTGTGTGTGTGTGTGTGTGCAGCAATGACTAAGTGTCAAAAACCGTTAGCATCGAGCCTGGCGAAGCTCACTCGGCTAAATGAGAGCACACATCTCTTTCGAGAAGTGTGGCTACAGAGCAAGGTCTTGAGCATTTAAAAGTCCTGATATCTGTCTACAATGCCAAACACTGTAAAGAAGCCCTGTCATTGGATTGGACTCACTAGAGCCTTAACTGGGCATTGTGTCTTTAACAAGCACATTTCAAACATTGGGTAAAGAGAGAATAGAGAATGTAGATTCTGCCACAAGGTGAATGAAACTCTTGTTCATCTATTCACCCAATGCCCTGATGGGCGTACGAAGTTCCATACTGGGAAGGCACATGCCACAACCAATCCCAACCAAGGATGGCTCTGCACTGTAACTATTGGTGATCACAATAGATCAGTCGAAAAATATTTCCCTATTTACAAAAGCTATTTTGATACGTGCCATCTTTTTTTTTTATTGTTTAATAAAAGTATACATATATATCGTAAAGCACCGTTAAACCCTACTTGGGCTTGTCTCGATGCCATTCATCCCTTTTGCTACGAAAGAACTAGCACAAAATAAAAAAAATCTTACAAGTAGCTAGACATTTTTTTATCTTTATTTGGAGGCAAATGTGTACGATAAGTGAAGACGGCGAAAGTATGCAATTATTCCACTGGTCAACGAGCGAACCAGCCGGAAACCTGTTATATGAAAAGTTAATTCAAAATATCCTAAAAATAAAATCAATATGGTGCCACTAACAAAACGCTAATACTAGACCGCTGAATGTCTGTAATTTATGTAAAACTCTCTCCATGAACACAAATTCGAGTTATATTCGGAAATGCGTAATCTGGAATTACAGTTCATTGGTTGATGAAAATCATTCGGTAAATATATGTTACTCTACTAAATGTTTGTGAAGATACTCCATTGAGTTTGAAATCGCTACTTTGAAAGTGTGTATCATTTGTTCACTTTAAATAGGACGGCTACATTTGTAATGTTGACGGTAAAATTAAACTGGGGAAGTTAATCCAATTCAGCCTTAAACATATATAAAACAATACAATAGCACGCGAAACCAAATATTGCCGTAACACAAAATGGTGGGATTGATAAAACGGGATGTGAAAATTAAAAAGCAATACTGAATGACACTAATATATATTCTCGTTTATAAATGGATAATTAAGTATTATGTACATATTTCTTTTATGATACAAAGTGACGGGACGAACAAGTCGTACGGTTGATGGTAAGCGACACACCTGTCCACAACAGTTGCAGTGCCAATAAGAGCTTTAAATCGCAAAGATTTGAGGGGCACTGCCATTACGCCCATCCCCTGAGACATAACTAGACAAGTCCCAAGTGCATGTAATTTCACTAGCACCCTTATCCCTTCAGAACCGAAACACAGTCATGCGCACATTACTGCTTGGCGGCTGGCTTGATGGCAGTACTTCCCTCGACGAACTCTTTCAGAAGGAGTTCTACGAGAACCAGACTAACGGAGTTTGCTCCTTGGCACTACTCAAAACACCCAAACCAGACGGAATTTATATGTCATTTCAAAATTATTCCTAGCCGGAATCGAATTCGGAACTTTGAAGATAACGAGAGATGTCTAAATAAATGTACCTGTCTGAGTAAAGAAAAAACTCATAGGTTTGTCACAGGTCAGACTTCGGCAAATAATACGTTAAAACCAAAAAACAAATATCTGCAAGGAGCACATAGAGAAATAAGTCGTTTCATAGCTCAATTGGGAGAGTGAAGGCCCCGGTTGTCAAAAAAGTCACTTGTTCGAGTACGCCCAGATCGAAGGAATTCTTTCTTTGTGTTTGTCCAACCTTTGTATCATAATAACAACAAACTAGTGGAGCACTTACACAAAAAAGTTATGAATATCATGATGGTCAAATCGTTATGATATTCAATAAAAGAAATATGTATTATTTTACCCATTGACTTACAATTATATGGACGTCGGGTCCGCACTAAAAAGTGTCCGAACTTATAGGGCGTTAAAATCGTATACAGAGCGTCATTCACGCTTTAGTCTTCGTTTGTTCGACTGACAGCGAAGCAAGCAAAATTAGACAGTACTGCGATTACATTACAATTTAAATTCAACGTTTTAGCTTTTTCATATTCCTTTACAAGTCACTACGTTTAAATAGGTTGACTTGGGACATTTTTTTCGTGGTTTGTGTATTAGACTCGTCGTCCATTTATTTGTAAATCAATGATTTTACCTGATTAAATTTCTTAATGTCGCATATGAGACTATTGGCTGAAAACAAATACTGATTGCGAATAATGTGATTATAGTTATTTTGGTAGCAGTAGAGCTCGTTGTGAAAGAGCTCGTCCAGGGGAGTACTGCCACTTTACCTATTTCTGCAGCCAAGCATTAATGTGTGCATTACTGCATTTCGTTTGAATTTGTGTGCGTTTTGAACTTATGTCTCAGGGTGACAGGTGCGGTAGCAGTGCCCCTTAGAACTTTGCGATAAAGCTCTGAGCGGCACTGCAACTGTTATGGACAGGCGTGACGCTTACCACTAGGCGCACAATTCATTCGTCCCGTCACTTGGTATTGTACAAAAAAAACCGAGTTAAAAAAAAGTAAAATTAATGAGGTACCTCATTAGAAGTCCCTCCACGTTATAGGAGAACTAAAACAACTAATTACAAAAAGTATTTTTTCTACAATTCTTTCGCAAATCCACCGTTTTAACCTTTTAACAGTAACAAATGAACATTGTGTTGAACATTAAAATCTTTAAACGACAGGCATGCAAAATTTCCACTGAACGGGTTTATGTAATTTCTGAAATTAACTCTTATTTCAGGCGAAGGATTATGTTCGTTTTGGAGCCAATTTCCGAGACAGAACTGTTGTCTGTTCAATTCAAGTTTCAATTCAATTCTTTATTGTATTTACCATAATGTTACAAGGATGACAATGGCTTAAAGCTAAAGTAACAATTGATATATTAGAAATCACTAAAATCTAAATTAGATTTCCATGTTAGAAATAGAAATTTAAGACTTGGGCATAGAATGTAATGATTCACTAGGGTAACAAATAAATAAATAACGCACACACTCACAGCCCCGCAGTCGGGAAACTGTAATCGCGGGTGCCATGGACACACTCATAGATGACTATAAATTACACCCAATCGCACGAGAGAAATTAATGAAGGCCATATAAATATTTCTTCTGGCTCGGGAATCGAACCCAGGACCTCTGCGTGGCAATCCGGCAAAGTAACAAAGTAAGTACGGCCACGGAAGCAGTATGGTGAATGTTTTTAACCCCATATATACGAAGTATTAAAATGCTTTTCAATTTATTGATGGATGCCACGGAAGAAATAAAACAATGGAAGTGCTTTAAGCCTCGATTACTATCAGAACCGATGTCGCCAAAACTCACAGAACTAACTGCCTCCGTGGCCGAACGGTTACCATACCGGACTGCCACGCAGAGGGCCCCGGGTTCGATTCCCGGGCCGGGAGAAATATTTGTATGGCCTACATTTATTTCTCTCATGAGTTTGGGTGTAAATTGTGGTTGTCTATGTGTGTGTCCATGGCACCCGCGACACAGGGTTTCCCTAGTGCGGGGCTATGTTGAGTGTGTGCGTTATTATTATTATTATTATATTATTATATTCTTAATTTGAAACACTACGAAATCTTTATAATGATTGGTCGTAGTTTCACATTTAAAAAAAATAACAAATTCTGGATTGTTAATATAACTTTACTTTTTTTTTGTTTACTTTATCCTTTTGCAATATAGTTGAAAGTACAACACCATCAATACCTATTATTGCAAGTTACGACATTTTGATATTATACTGAAATTTCAATCAATGTACTGCCACAGAAAGGAATAATTGCTGAACGATGACGAATTGGAGTTAATAAATAGTTCTCCAAAAAAGATGCGACCATATTGCAGGGGTACTTTCGTTTCTTTTAACAAAAAAATTATTTCGATGAACAGAAAATTGAAAATTTATTAAAATAAGTATTACTGCTGATATGAAATACTACGGGTAAGGTTTTTGGTGCGGCTGTCATTATTGCACTCTAAAGCAGCACAATAACGCATTTTTCTACGATTTTAGAGAATTTGCGCGAAATAATGACACAACCATACCATACAAAGCGAAAATGGCGGACTGATCTCACGTAGGTCTAAAAAGACCTAATGTAGGCACGCGTCGGACCCTAAATAAGCACTTCCACTGTATTTATTATTCTGTGATGGATCCTGTCAAGAGAGCCATACAGTGGGATTCAATCTGCACAAGTATCACGAGAGCTTTTAAATCCATACGCGTTCTACTTGTTATGGATTTAAGTGTTGTCTAAAGTTCACTTTTCACAAATAATCGATCATACCAAGAGAGCCAATGTAGATGGAATAATTCGCACATGTCGCACACGAAATTAAATTACTGCCATAATCGTATTAAATCCTATGTATTAAGTATAATTATTATAATGTACTTTGCCAAAATTCCTTCGCCGTTAATGGGAATTAATAGCCAATTATATTAAATTTCAATTTAATATACATAGTTTTCAAATTTTTTTTACAATCATGTATTTAATAAGGCCTGTAACACTATATGTCAATATCGGCCTTGTGATGTCAGTCCCTGTGGATTATTCTATTATGTCGTATCGCCTCGTAGCTTCTGGCTTCCCTCGGTCAATTTCAAACACGCCGATATGAACGGGCGACAGGCGTGGAGGCGCGTATTTGGGTATTATTATAGTTAAGGCCCGTGGTGGATCCAAACAGGCCGACCACGGCTCTTCCCTCGAGAAACCACGGGCTGTGGGAAGCCGCCGTTACGAGGATTTCTATAAAAGTAGACTTTAGTTTCTCTGGAAGTAAAATGTACTTGAACTCCACCTTATTTATATGTCGAATTAAAATTATTATTTTTTTAGATTAGATATTTAGTTCACATGTTTAGCTACTTTTAAAGCATGCAAGATTTTGATCACCATCGTAGTAGCGTTCCACCTGCAATCTAAATATTCGTTTCCGCCGCCGCGGTGCTAAAATATGCTAACCAATGGATTCCATTCTTATCCGAAAGTTCCTCTTTTTAGTCCAATCAACATCTTTCTGTCTTGATTACAATGTCACAGTTTAATTACATTTGTAACCTTTAATGGAAAATTATTACCGGCCGCCGCCATTACGAAGTTGACGGTCGTGGTTTAGGAAAGTTACTATTCTACATTTATATGGCATACGGCATTGGAGTGGAATTCCCTTCAGTATATTCCCAGTTCTCTGTACGCTATAACTTGGGCCTTTTCAAGGCGAGAGTGAATGGGCATTATATAGGCGAGCATGCTCCAACAGTCTACCACTTCATCATTTTGTATCAGGTGATAAAGGATATCAAATACGCACTTTGTTAATGATACCGAGTGACGATACGAAGACGCACGTTTTCGTATCCTAGTGGTAAGCGACACGCTTGTCGCTAACAGTTGCACTGCCGCTTATATACCCTGAGACAGAAATCAACAAGTCCCATGTGTCTGTTTTTACACCAGCATCCTTGACGGGCGGGCAATGCATAAATTTTAGTAATGTTTGTAAAAACATGTAAAATTCCAAAATTTGGGCTACAGGTCCTTTACTTCTCATCTACAGTTTTGTTCACTGAGTTTATGTGCTATTGTTGATGCATTAATTATTATATTTTATGTGATCATTATGACGTGGCTATAAGAAGCCAATTACAATTAGAGAATAAAAAAATTAAAATAAAATAATTTTATTTCAGTCTTCAAAAGGTGGTCCATATAAATGGCTGGTTGGGGAGTTAAATGTTGTGCTGGGTGACATGTTGACGGCCTCTGTGGTCGATTGGCTTCCACACCGGTTTTCATGGTGTCGCCATCCCTGAGGTCCCGGGTTCGATTCCCGGCCGAGTCAGTATAGAAAACTAACTTTTCTATATTGACTCGGGTCTGGGTGTTTGTGGTATCGTCGTTGTTTCCGATTTCCATAACACAAGTGCTTTAGCTACTTACTTTGGAATCAGAGCAACGTTTGTGATGTTGTTTTATGTTTATTTAATTATTTATTTATCCTTACTCTTTGAACCAAAGCTCTGCAATGCTCACGTCACGTAAGGCCACCTTACGACGAACTCTTTTACAAGGAGTTCCACTGTTACTTAAACAAACTTAAAAGCATTTATTTAAACTTTAAAAAAGCAACAAGAATGAAGTCTAAATAACTGGGAGCGGACACAGATCCGTTATAATTAAGACACAAAAACTAATGTTTATAGTAACAAAACGTTCCAACCATTAGGAAAACGTCCAATTGTACGGTTAACACATTATTGATTTATCATTAAATTGAATTTCCGAGCCATTAAACGTAATCAATCACTGATAAGCTGAGAAACTTGTGCGCGCATTACCACAATTATTAAGGGTGAACCATTAATTAAGTGTATAAGAAACAGCCAGCTGATACAATCTTTAAATGTAATACTACTTGAAACTACTAGTTGAATACTAGGAAATGCAAGTTGAAGCTTTTTAGTAGGAATTTTAAGCAATTTAAAAACAAAATCCTCTCTAGAATTTATGGCAAAAACCAAAAAAGTTCATCATATTATTAATAAAAAGATCGAACACAAAGAAAGTTTGACAGTACTCGAACTAGGGTCTATATACCAATTTAGGCCAACTTTTTTGGACATGGAGTTGTCACAAAAATAACCAAATATCATGATAGTAAAATATTTAATCAATATTATATCTTGTTCTTAAGGTGCCTCTACAACTAGTGAAGGTTGGTAGTCAGCTCAGCATATTTATCTTTATTCCTGGCGAGGTTGAACAGTTGGGCTGCATTCGTTATCCCTGTCCACTCTCGTATGTTCCTCAGCCACGATTTTTTCCTAAGACCGGCTTTCCTTTTACCAGCTACTTTTCCCATCATATCAGTTGCAGAAGCGCTTATCTGTCATGCCGAAGTACATGACCCAGATTAGCAACTTTTCGCTGTTTGATGGTCTGCAAAAGTTTACGCTTCTGTCCATCTAGTCGCAGAACTTCGTCATTGGTGACTTTCTGAGTCCATGAAAAGTGCAACATTCTTCTGTAAGCCCACATTTTAAATGCTTCAACACGTTTCCTGAGATGTTCTTTTATTGTCCAGGCCTCACATCCACATAGAAGTATTGGCCGGATGTAACACTGAAGAAGTGGAGTGCGCAAAGAAATCTTAAGCAACGGCAGCGTAACTTTCCTCATGGTATTAAAGGCACTCCTGGCAACTTCAATGCGGGTTTTAATTTCAGTTCCGCGGACCATGTGTGTAAATAAATAAATAGTGTTTTCTTATATTATTATGTATGTTAGTCTGTACGGTATGTATTTATGAGTCAATATAATTAGAGTATAAATAAACAAATAAAAAAATATCTAACCACCTTAACTGTCTACGGTGACTCCAAAGGCGGGTAATGAGTTTTAGAGCGGTTACACACGGCTACTTTAGCAGCGATGCAAACGCGACGCAGTAGAAATGCACCGTAGAAGTCGAGTGTGCATTATATAGTCCAGTTGTAATTATTGTATATTATTGTAGTTATTAAGTGATGGGACGAACACGTCCTGCGCCTGATGGTAAACGACACGCCTGTCCATAACAGTTGCAATGCCACTCAGAGCTTTAAATCGCAAACATCTGAGTGCACTGCCTCTGCGCCCATCACCCTGAGATACAAATTGAACTTACCCTTAGAGACATTGAAATTGCCCTTCAAAACCGGAACGGATAATCGTATGTCTATTTATCTAGAAATCTTACTCTCTAACATGGAATGCGATTTATTATCAAAAAAATCCTGCGATACCGGGATAGACGAAATTATAGTATCAAATTGAAAAGAAAAAAACATTCACACAAAAAGTGCAAAAAAAAAAAACTTCGGACAATAAGAAAAAGTTCTGTAGTCTCAATATTACCATATTATATTTTTTTACCAAAACCATCATTTAATTCTATGCTTCAAGTTGTTTGCAGTAAGTACTGACATCCAGCTCGCATAATTTCAAGTCATCGTCAAACCTTTACAGTTTAAAGTAAGCCAAAATCTTATCCATCTTATCAATTTTATCTTCTTCTTATCATATTGATGGTATACACCATAATGCTTGCCATCGTGGTGAAAGATTTTACCAATCAGCGTAAGGTATTCGCCGATTGTTGCCCAGGTTGCGCCATATGTCCAGAATAAGAATGATATGTCATGCGGGGAATGCTCAATTCGTGCAACCCAATATAATATATATGTCGGAGTTAAGACCGTAAAGGAAGTCGTCAAAGGAAACACCCTCAACGCAGATTTAGTCAGAGATTACATGGTAATCGGCCTATTCACTCTTCATTATCAATTCGTTCAACCGGGCGGTGACATAATAATGTCAAGTGATTTGAATTAGTTGTTTTATGCACTTTTTATAGTACTTAGTCCGAAAGTATTGATGAGATTAAAATGGAATCACAATAAATATCACGCGGCAAGTTCAGCGAGCGCGAGGCGGTACGCGTCTTCACTGTCCAAACAACTTACACAAAAAGCCCCCTCTTTCCGACCATACTCAGTTTGAGCTGTCAAACTGACGTGACATTTGTAAACAAAGAAACCATGATCGAGACTGACAGAAATGATTCGTAGGTAGCCTAGTGAATCGTTTATCTATAGTCCATTTGTTTAGGTACTTAACTAAATGTAAACAATCTTGATACATCTATTTATTGAAACGTATATGTACTTTACAAATACATAGGTATAAAATAGACATGCAATTTCATATGAACCTAAGAATTTGTATTTTGTATTTCAAGGTAAGTAAAAATCATTTTATAAATGTATATTTCATTAAATAAATATCTCAAGATTGTTTACATTTAGTTAAGTACCTAAACACATGTACTATTATAAATTACGTTTGAAATGATACCTCCGAACATATTATGTACATCAAAATCGTAGCATCTCCTGTCATTCCGCATTCCCGGGATTTAAAACAAAAAATACATAATTTAGTAAGTAACAGAAGCAAGTAGCCTCTGTGAGCATTACTGCGCACTTGGGACTTATCAATTTATGTCTCAGGGTGACAGCCGCAGTGGCACTGCTCCTAAGATCTTTGCTATTTAAAGCTTTGAGTGGCGCTGCAACTGTTATGGATTGGAGTGTCGCTTACCACCAGGCGCACGACTTGTTCGTCCCTTCACTTGGTATTATGGAAGAATATATATATATATATAACTTTTTACTTATAAACGTAAATTTCATATTATAGAAAATCTATGATTTTGTTGTGATAAAAACACTGTTATTACCAAGGGTACGATATCTATTGACCCAACATCTACAATATTGGGCAACGTGTTGACTGACACCTCCATTCACAGCGAACATGTTGGGTAATAGAGCCAACACGGCTAGCATGTTCATTCATGAATAGTGGCCTTTGTGTCCTTTATAGATATACGTGCCTTCACAGACCGTACCGCATTGTTGTGGAGCATATTTCCACCCAGTGTAATTCCTCCACGGATTTAAAACGGCAAGAGTTCAAATTCACTCTGTCATTATTAAAAAAATCCTTTAGGTGTTTGTAGAAAAAGTCACATAATGCTAGATATATTTCGTATCAATTTCCTCTAAACGAGTCTAAAATAATAATAAATCTCCAGATTTGGCCGTGGGTCAGTGTATCGGATTTCGGACGTTATAAATATTTCCTAACCCCAAATGTAGTGTAAATATTTGTCCGTAGACCAACTTTGAAAAGTTTGAATGTTGATTATGAAAACAAAACATGCGCTATGGTTTTAAATATTAACCTCTAACGCAAAGAGAGGAGTGTTGCTGACGGAACATGATGGTTTCTCCTTTTTTTAATGTACAGGATAACCCTGTACTCTAAGTACCAAAGAAACAGCAAAACTCGAGAACACTGATCAGAATACCCAGACTAGTAGCAACTTTCATTTTTCAAATTTACCCTACGGGGAAACGAACCCAGGACCTCTTCCAGCGCCCAAATTCGTTCAGCCACAGAGGTCGTCAAGTTCTTCATTCGTGGTATCGAAGCTCTGCATTTA
>NW_020653900.1:3705369-3742750 GCF_003589595.1 Hyposmocoma kahamanoa | reverse complement strand
ACATCTCTCGCCAGGACTGGTAGCTGTAAAGGTACTAACTGGGTGATAAATCTGTCATAGATTTCTCATAGATGGCGCTACGACTAAAAAGTCGTTGAAAGACCAAGTACAAAGACACGACGCAAGTACATAGAAAAATTCGTGAGGTCCGTTGGTTCGTTCCGTGGCTTAGTTGGTATAGCGTCTGGTATGGTATGCAAGAAGACGTCGGTTCGAATCCAATCGGATCGAAGGAATTTTTCTGAGTGTTTTTTCTAAGTGTTCGATCTTTGTATTAATAATTATATGAAACTAGTGGAGTAATTTCACAAAAAATAATTGAATATCAATTTAATAAAAATTTAATTAATACATAGATGTAATTTCAACGAAAATAAAATGTTTTGGTGACCTAGACCTAGATGAGAGGAAAACTTCTCTAAAGTGTACAGCTTTTTGATGAGGATACCACGTGCGTTTCACTCATCGTTGAGAAAACCGCGGTAACGGACACAGCGAAAAGGGTAAACAAACTTCGATAAGTTATTATTATTATGCATTAATGAATTTTTTATTATAAGACATAATATACAATTTAGTGGCTTAGAAATTGAGACTCGTTAAGCGAAATACGGTTGAATATCAGGTCATTCAAGTGTGGCATCGGAGAAAATTGACGCCATTAATATCGTGGCACTGCCAGCCAATGACCTTGAAATGTTTGGTTTACGCTAACGAAAAGGTATTTAGGACATACGTACTAGAAGGCTATAAAACTTGTGAGTGTTAAAATTTAATTACAGAAATACGAACACACACAACACTTACTAATCAAAGCGACAATAGTTGAATTGGTATGTCGATAAACAATTTCGTGGAGTAACGGCTGTTGAAGAAGTGTTTTAAATGTTAATACTTGAAGTGCACTTACAAAATAAAATACATTAACGCTTAAAAGGCAAAATTGGATAGGCGATTCTTTTGGGTCATATTGAGTTATATATACTGTTGGAATTAGAAACATTAGCTGATTTCAACGGTACATATTACTCAATATGACCAAAAATGTCGCGTATCCCATTTTGCCTTTCAAGCGTCGACATAATAGATAAGATAAAGAATAAATGTTTTATTAAAATATGCTTTAATTGAAATTCTTGAAGATCCATACGATAACGATTCTAGGAGCCTGTCATAGGTAGACCGGTTTAAAGTATACGGACCAGTTACCTTTGCCAAACAAAATAATTTAATTTAAATAAGAATGGATACATTTCTCATTGCAATAATCAAAAGTTTCAAGCTCGATAAAGAATCGGCCAGTATGTCCGAAAATTACTAAAGGAAGGGTCAGCCAAGGATGGAGGTTGTCACTGATAAACGAGCAGAGCCGAGACAATGAGACGTGTCATAGCTGACAGTAACAGGCCTGAGGCTTGAGTCATCACGGGGCTACGGACCAGCCTTTTACGCAGATGTATTTGGGACTATTTGGAACTTGTCAACGTGTTGGGCGTATCCCGTGTTGTATTGTGGATGTGGGTCATGGATGTTTGAAAAGAAAAATAATGAAAAGAACAGAATGTATGAAACACACACATGCTAATGCAACTATAGACAATGTGGCTTAAGATAATCATAGTACAGAGTACAAAAAACCGACCTCAAAATTACGTGGAATTACATATAAGTTTTATTGAAATCAATTACCGGAAAGTACGCAAACCCGGATGCATCCCTTAGTTCGCCACTATATGAGATTTGACACAGAAGATAATATAATCTCAGTACAGAGTACTAAAAAACCAACCTCAAAAGTACGTGGAATTACATCTATTTGCTAAGTTTCATTGAAATATCCCCTAGTTCGCCACTATACAGGACTTGACACTGGAGATAATAAAAATAGGTTCTCACTACGATACTACTCAAAGTATATAGAGAGAAAAACGCCTTGAATTGGAGAAATAGCAAAATCAACTAAATAGTTGCTAAAAGTAATTGGTCCTAAATTAAAGTCAGGCGCTATTTATAAAAATGAATCTTCATGCGTGAACAGCCACCCTTCGAGGTGGTTGATTTTCTTCAAAATAAAATGGGACCATTATGGAATTACCCCCTTTCCAACAAAAAAAGAATCATGAAAATCGGTTCACAAATACCGGAGTTATCGCGAAACATTCTTTGCAAAAAAAAAGAACATACAGTCGAATTGAGAACCTCCTCCTTTTTTTGAAGTCGGGTAAAAATCGGTTCTCACTACTCAAAGTATATTGAGAGAGAAAAACGCCTTGAATTAAAGAATAACAAAATCAACCATTAAAATAATTGCTCATTATACTAAAATTTAGGCGCTATTTATAATAATGAATCTTCATGAATGAACAGCCACCCTTAGAGGTGGATGATTTTCTTCAAAATTAAATGGGACCACTATGGAGGTACCCTTTTTCCAACAAAAAAAGAATCATGAAAATTGGTTCACAAATACCGGAGTTATCGCGTAACATACATAAAAAACCCTCCTCTTTTTTTGTTAAATGAATGAATGTGTTAAATGAACGTTAATTGGCTATGACTGGCTATGACTGTCCATAACAATACTGTCTTAAGTAACTTAATTAAGCATTAGTGTTTGATCATCGAACATTGTTACTGCTAACCAAAGATCTTTATATACTTTCTTTTGACCAAAACTTACACGATTTGCTTTTTATTATTTTTTTATTATAATATGAACAACAAAACAGATAACAATCAAATTACATTGATAAATACTTAGTGAAACAGAATATTATAAAGTTCTGTACCAGATTGTAATGTAACTTCTGCGAACACGCCATTGGCGAGTAACAAAGTTTTGTTACTCTAGTGATTTAAATTTGCTAATCATTTACTTATTTATTATTTATGCTTTTCAAGTACATTGGACGCTCTATATCCTTGAAATCTTCTAATCGAGAATACGCTTTGTCGATCTTCGTGGTCAAACGCTTAGGATTGTGGGCGACTCAGGGCTTGATTCCCAGTGGTGCCAGTCGTTCAGTAGCAGTAGAGCACCTTGTAAAAGAATTCGTCCAGGGAAGTACTGCTACCTTACCTATTTCTGCCGCCGAGCAATAATATCAGCATTACAGTGTTCCCGTTTTGAAAGGTAAGGGTGCTGTTGAAATTATAGGTACAGGAGACTTGTCAACTTTTGTATCAAGGTAACGGGCGCAGTGGCAATGCCCCTCAAATCTTTGCGATTTAAAGCTCTGAATGTCACCGCAACTGTTATGGATAGGCGTGTATCTTACCATCAGCCCCCCGACTTGTTCATCCGCCTGATGGTAAGCTACACGCCGAGTGACGGAGCCCTGGTATAGGTGCTGGTGAAATTACAGGCACATGGAACTTGTCAACTTTATGTCTCAAGGTGGCGGGTTACAAGATTTTCTCCTCAAGCATGGCGCACTTTTTCCTTGCCCATGACCTCATGTAATAGTCCTATTGTAGATCCAATTGTTGTCCATAGGATAAGCTAAATATACCGGATAAATGGAATTACTGACCTACCTTACTGGCAACTAGTGATGTAGAAAAATTCGAATCCGGCAGTCCACATTTATAAACTCGGTTCAAAATTCTTTTAGCTGCTTCTAGCTGCTTTAACTTGACCTCAAACAGTCACGAGTCCGAGTTTAAACGAGCGCGAGCCACCGAAACACGAACTCGAGTCTAATAAAAGTCGAGTCGTAAACCTACTCCAGTTTTTTAACAAAACTCTGGTCCGAAAACACGACTTTAAGCGACTTCTAATCTACGAATTCTCGAGAATAACAAGCAGGGTTCAAATTTAGTCGAATATAAAATTGAAACCCAATATGGTTATTGAAAAAAAATGACGCTACAGTTTGACACACACCACAATACCGCTCAGCAGGTACAACCAGATTTGGGCTCGACTCGTTGCATAAACAGGCTCATTACATCGTAAATAGACTCGAGCACTAATATCAAAATAGACTCTATTCGGAAACTCGATAGACTCATAATACATCGAGCAGTGGAGCCTCTGTCTTAATGAATCGAGTCTTATAAATTGTAGTTGAGTCCTAAAATGTACACTTCCGGAAACGAGTTTTTTTATAACAATACTGGCAAATGCCATCTGAGCGCCTGTCATACCCCGCTACATGTGGCATAATACCCTACGTTATAGGCGAATAGTGTAACCACCATTCCACGGAGCGTCTTTTCTTGCCGTTTCTATGGCATATATTACAATGTTTGCTATCGTGGTAAAAGGATTGGCCAATCGTCGTTAGGAATCATCGATTGTTGCCCAGGGCCCACCACGCGTACAGAAAAAGAATGAATGGTATGTTGGGCGGGAAGACTCCATTCTATGAGTACGAATTGGGAACTAGAATGGGACCTCACTCATTAACCTAGTTTCACGTCTAAAACAGCAGGTGGGCGAGGTCCGCAGCTAAGCTGATGATTAAAAGGCCGAAAGGACCTCGGTTCGGATTACTTATTAGCACCCTTTGGAGTTGAAACCCAGTGCCCTTTCTTTCAACAAAATTATAAATGCCAAAAAATTAAAGCCTGACAATGGAAAACACAAACGAGAACGAGGGTTTTGCATCGTCGTATAATTCTATCAAATTTAATATGTGACACCCTTTTTAATAAATTCTTAAAATTCGAAGTCATATATTTTTAAGAAACTGACACAATGAATTAAAAATAAACGTACTAAATAAAGCAATACAAATTTGAAAACAATTTTTTTGTAGCAGTAGAGCTCTTCGTGAATGAGTTCGTCCAGAGAAGTACTGCCCCATTATCTATTTCAGCTACTAAGTTCCGGTGTTATCTCAGAATGCCGGGCGCTGTGGCAGTGCGCCTCAAATCTTTGCGATCTATGGCTTGATTCACATCGCGTAGACGCTACGCGACGCGACGCAGCGCTACGTTAAAACCAGCAATGCAATGCAAAGCAAATGCAATATACTATAGAACATATTCTTTAATTAATAAAGTATACATTTCTTCAAACAACAAAAAACAAAAGAGTAAAGCCGCCTGAATTCCGTAGCTCTTGGTTCCGGGTTCTATTACCGGTAGAACCATTTTGGAAAATGAACTTTTCTGAAGTGGTTTTTAGTTAGTGGTATTAGCCTAGGTGTTGTGAGTAGTGCTGCGGAGTGAATTCCGTAACTCTTGGTTCCGGGTTCGATTCCCGGTAGAACCAATTTTGAAAATGAACTATTCTAAAACGGTTTTAACCTGGATGTACTGAGTAGTGCCGCAGACTGAATTCCGTAGCTCTTGGTTCCGGGTTCGATTACCGGTAGAACCACTTTGGAAAATGAACTTTTCTGAAGTGGTTTTGGCCTGGATATTCTGGTAATGCCCCTGTTTGGATTTCATTGTTCTGGTGCTCATACGGAGTACAGAGAGTTCCCTTGTTTGAACCCAGCATGCGTGGCATGGCGGTATATCGCATACGATATGTGGTAAGCCCTCTGTCATATATAATGCAGTCGATAAAGCGGTTTATTTTAAGTAGTTCCATATGCTCAGTCTCACATGGAGCAGTTGTAACCCAAAAGTTCCAGTAACTATGTTGTCATTATTACAATTTGTTTTTTTATTGTGAGTACTGAATCGGTAAAATACCGCACTAGCGTCATTCGTTCTTTTGTTTATTTGATAATGAACGCTTGTTATACATTATAAAGAACAAGGATAGCGATATGTAATTGCGTGTATAGCTATATTTTTGTCATTTAATCATCGCCGGGAAAATATTGTGTGGCTATAATGTATGTGGCTATATTAGATTTATTGCGGCGTCATGCTACGGACACTGGTGGTTGTCTGACAACAGATCAGGGAAAAGTTCATCCACTTTTTTTAAATTTAGTTCATCAAATTAACCCAGACCACCTAGGCCAAAACCACTTTAGAAAAGTTCATTTCCCAAATTGTTTCTACCGGAAATCGAACTCGGAACCAAGAGCTACGGAATTCACTTCGCGGCACTACCCAGAACACCTAAGCCAAAACCACTTTAGCAAACTTCATTGTCGAAATTGGTTCTACCGGGAGTCGAACCCGGAACATAAGACTACGAAGTTCTCTCCGCGGCACTACCCAAAATACCTAGGCGGCCAAAGACACTTCAGAAAAAGTTCATTTTCAAAATTGGTTATACCGAGAGTCGAATCCGCAACATTAGACTACGAAGTTCGCTCCGCGGCACTACCCACAATTCCTCGGCGGCTAAAAACACTTTACAAAAAGTTCATTTTCAAAATTGGTTCTACCGGGAGTCGAACCCGGAACCAAAAGCTACAAAGTTCGCTCCGGGGCACAACCCAGAACACCTAGGCCAAAAACACTTTAGAAAAGTTCATTTTCAAATTGGTTCTACCGGGAGTCGAACTCGTAACATAAGACTACGAAGTTCGCTTAGCGGCACTACCCAAAATACCTAGGCGGCCAAAAACACTTTAGAAAAAGTTGATTTTCAAAATTGGTTCTACCGGGAGTCGAACCCTGAACCAAGAACTACACAATCGCTTCGCGGCACTACCTGGAACACCTAGGCCAAAAACACTTTAGAAAAGTACATTTCCTAAATTGGTTCTACCGGTAATGAAACCCGGGACTTTCTCATCCATGCAATATTATTTGCATGAATAATCTACAAATTGCTTAACCACGACCACAGTAGAGGCGGCAGCAAGCGGCCGCGGGAGACGTCGAGCTACGCCATCGCACTTTATAATATGCATTATAATATAGATCATATTATCTACTGAATAAAGTATATATTGCTTCTATCAAAAGAGAAAAGCCGCGCTGCATCGGCGACGCAGGGCGACGCAGCGCTGCTTTTTGCTTTGCTTTCAAAGAAATATCGACTTTGTTTAGTAAATTGGAATGGAAATTCTATACTACATTGCAAAAAAATACACCTTATTATTGAGAACTAAGTTACACTTTGCATTGCTGGAGGCGGAACAAGTCGCCGACGTCGCCTACGGCAGGTAACGGTTGGCGACGCAGCGTGGCTTTACTCTTTTGTTTTTTGTTGAATGAAGAAATGTATACTTTATTAAGTGGAGAATATGTTCTATAGTATATTGCATTTTATACATTGCGCCTACCGCAGCTCTCTGCCGCCCGCCGTCGGTTACTGCATCTTACTACATCTTCAAAACAGTTACGTCCTCAGTCTTATTTTTTTTTTAATTATAGTGTTGTAACCAAATAATCGCCGAATCAAATTTCACTTAAAAAATAGTGACTATTTGATTTTGACAGAGATGTTAACATTGATAATATGATTGAAAATCAAATATTATACATACAGTTGATAGGGGAGAGTGGAAGACAAAAATACATGTTGTGCCGACCTCACCTAGCGTTGGATAAGGACAGGAAGAAGAAGAAGACTTGATACTAGAACATCTGATGATAATGGTACATCTTCCTTTGAAAGTGTTATGTTTTTCTTCAGAAGTTTACTATTTAACTACAGGTTGTCATAGTGATCTTTTAAATTACTGACTTATTATTTATATTAAACTCTATATTGTTTAAATAAGTTAATGTTAATTGTTCTATCTAGAACTAAAAACCAATGCCCTATAAATAATCTAAACGATCACAGACTCATAAAATTTCGAATCGATGTTTCGCGAAAATCGTGCAGTATGGTTACCGATGCGTTTAGTCCACATCTCTATTTACGTCACGATGACAAGTGTGACAAGATGCTTCACAATTTGTGACGACGATAATGCCGTAGACATCACAATAAACCAAAACAATTTCCTTAATATTATTCGGTTAATATTATTACTGATTTCCATTGACCCTGGATATTTTCAGCCGGGGTCAATAGTAATTTGGTTTAATATTATGCTAATTACGGCTCGAAAGTTTCTTTACAATTTGCACTGATTTTCCCCAAGAGACACTATTCTTACTATTGTTGCGTTGTTTTTTATATTGTGGATAAAAAAATAGTAAGAGAGAAATAGACAGTTGATAATAAAATCCGAGCTGCAAAAACAGTCTTAGGCTGAAATTTATAAAACTTTCACTTCGACTAAACGAAAATTACGAGCTAAGCAAGTGTTTCGTATTTGCAAACGAACTTTGCTTATGTTTTATGCCTTATAAGGTTTTATTTAAAAATGAGTTTCGTCATAACGATCGGCGTGCACTATTAGCAAATGCGTAGCATAAAATGTTTGTATACTAAGTGCCATTTAGCATGGCAATACCGAGCAAACACCCCTTCCAACCAATTTTTTTTTTCTTTTTTTATTTAGAGTCTTTTACACGACGTCAGTTCCATCATAACCTAAACTTAGTATACTACGTATCTGAGCAGCGCTGCTAGTAACAGTCTTTTTGCTCGTGTCGTATGGGGGTTGCATAGTATACAAATTTATACCACCTCGAATGTTCGGTTCAAGCTGGATTTACATTTGTTTGACGTGTCGTGTCGTGACGCGTCAGAACGGTATCGATTTCGAAAACAAAACACAAGCCGTCATGTCAGATTGCGACACCCTAATATAAATCTAACCTTATTAAATGTATGACACTGATACCGTTCTGACCGCGTCACGACACGACACTTCAGACAAATGTAAATCCGACTTAATGTGTAGATCTCTCATCAACACCGCATCTCTCATAAGCAAGTGATATGCTTCCAGTGACTGCTACAATTACAACATGGATTTAAATATGATTAATCAGACGCCAAATAAATCTTGCACATATGAAAATAAGAAAATAACACTACCATAACACAAATTCTATGATAACACAACAATCGCATTATCAGTCACTTGATAAGAAGTTATTAGTCATAATAATTTTCATATTCTTAACGCAGTTACAGAAAACATCTGTTCTATTTTTTATAATATCAAGGGACGGGACGAACAAGTCGTGCGCCTGGTGGTTGACTGTTGCAGTGCCACTCAGAGCTCGCAAAGATCTTAGGGGCACTACCACTGCGCCCGTCACCCTGAGAACGACTACAAAAATATTCTTACGAAACTTTTTAACTGGAACTTTGAGTATAATGTTACTGAGGAGCTTTGGACAATCAATGTCATTCTGTGCAATGTTCAGAAGAAAACTGTGTACATCATTTGTGTAAACGATATTCTCCAATGTTCCTAATAACGTGCGAAAGTATTATTGTTAGTGTATCATAGTACCAATTTAAGATGTTATACTTATATTTCATGCAGGTAATTATGTGACGACTACATTTTTTGCATGCTTAGAATATTTTCTGGCGAAACATGTTTGTACATTTTTTTTTTATTTATTTATTTATTACAAACTTAAAACCTTAAATACTACGTTAATACAATGTAACATAAACATCAACGTTTTCCCGTACATTGCATAGTTCGTCGTCGGTGATCTGGCTTTCGTATAATGTAGGTAGATGCTTAAAATAATACAGTGTAGATATTTCTTTTTAGTGACTATTTCCGAGGGGTTAATGTGTGTGTGGTGTGTGATGCTGATGCGTGATTATGAGGAGTGCGTGTGAGTGTCGCGCGGGTGAATTGAATAGAACGATTTATTGTTACTCGTCGATGCGACTGTGTGTGCGTGGAGCAGGTAGTGAATGTTCATACAGTGTGTTCTTTTTTATTTTTCTACCATGTTACTTTTGGTATTTAATCATTTAAATAAGAACTAACTGTTGATATAAGGATAAGTAAATTATATTATTTGTTATTATAATAAATATATATATATTAGGTTATTAAAATATTAGTAGAATAAATATAACTTAATATTGTTATATTATATACATATTATCAATTTCGTTATAAAGTATCAGTAATTTATATTAATTATTTATTTATTTATTTTTGTATTGTTTTCAGAAAATATTCTTTAAGTTTATTTTTAATATTTTGGCGATTCATTTCATGTTTTAGAGTAGTTGGTAGTTCATTAATTAAGGAGGGTATTTTATGGGCAAGTTGGTTATAGCCGTATTGATTTTGACACTTGGGTAAGGTGAGTTTGGTTTGGGTATTACTTCTAGCTGGGTATTTCCTTATTTGCTGTATCTGTAAGTCTGTATTGAAGAATTGCTCGACCAAGAGGGTGTACTTTACTTTTTCATGTATTGGCATTATGCCGCAAAACGCGAACAATTCGCTGTAATCGTCCTTATGTTTTTCTTTTATTTTAAGTGGCACGATTTTTTTAAGAATTCTTAGTTGTAGCTCGTATATATGATCAAGATGAGACTTGTAAGTTCGTCCGTAGCTACTTAAACCGTATCCTATGATAGATTCTCCAAGTGCTTTGTAAAGTGACAGTCTGATATGGAATGGAATTTTATTTTTGATGATGGTAAATTTTGCTAGTATGGCTCGAAGCTTATCGCATATACTATGTATGTGAGTGATCCATTTCATTCTGTCATCAATAATTAACCCAAGATAGGTTTGCTTACGGACTACTTCCAAATGAGGACAGCAACATGATGTGAGTCTATGTGTGTGCATACAAGAATGTGTATGGGCTGTTATGTGTATATCTACATGTAACTTATTCTGGGAGGAACATATGTACAAAAGTTTGGTCTTGCTTGCGTTTAGGACAAGTCCGAAGTCATGAGACCACATATTTAGCAGGTCGAAATCACTCTGTAGTCGGTCTTGCGCCGATTTGATATTAGTATCTGCTGCTAGTATACATGTGTCATCGGCGAACTGAAATATTTCGCAGTTTGAAATTAAATTTGGCAGACTATTGACGTAGGTCAGGTAATGTAAGGGCCCTATTACTGAACCTTGTGCTGTTCCACTAGTGACAGTTACTCGATCACTAAAAGATTCGCCAATTTTTGTGCAGTAAGAACGGTTGTCGAGATAGTCTTTGCACCAATTCAACAGAGGACCTCTGATACCGCAGTCATCTAACGTTTCCAAAAGTATATTATGTTTTAGAGTATCGAAAGCTTTACTATAGTCTATAAAAGCTACAAGAATATGCTTTCTACTATCGAGATGATTGTATATTACATCAGTAAAATAAGAAAGCAGCTGCGTTGTACTTTTACCCTTTTGGAACCCATATTGCTTATTGGAGAGAATTTGATTTTTGTTATAAAATGTATGAATCTGATTGCAAATGAATTTTTCTATTATTTTATCGAGTGTAGGTAAAATCGTGATCGGTCTATAGTTGTCATAATCTTTTTTACTACCTTTTTTATGCACAGGTCGTACAATTCCAGTTTTGAGTTCTGCTGGGAATCGTCCATTTTTTACAGAAGTGTTTATTAATTTAGAGATTGCGAATGTTATTTTATCACAAAGTAATTGGATATCTACAGCCCTTAACAGGTCCATGCCGGGTGCTTTCCTAATATTTAATGATTTTATGATAGGTTTTATATTATGTATTGTTGCCTTCTTAAAGCGAATTGAAACGTTTGCAGGTTTTTTGTACTGGTTTTTGTTTAGTATTAATTTGTTACAGTTTGGTATGATGTTTTTAACGTTATTTATAAATGTATTTGAAAATTTGTTAGCAATATCTTCTAATGTTATAGACTGGTTTTTAAAAGCGTTCACGACTATGCTATCTATTGAGGGTTTAATACGGCCAGATACTCTGTTCAATATGTTCCACAGATTTTTATGACTATTCCTATTAATATATATTTGATTTTTTATATAATTGTTTTTAGTATTTTCTATAATTTTATTGGCAGAATTTCTGGCTTTATTATATTTTTGTTTCAGAATCATATCATTTGTGTCACTTAACCATTGCATGAATAAATTGTCGCGGTATTCACATGCTTTTATTATTTTGTCGTTGACCCAGTAATTGTTAGAACGCAAAGGATTTGATTTGGTTTTTAGCGTTATTTTTGATTTTTCGTAGCACGAATTTAAGCTCTGACTTATAAATTCATAAATATTTTCTGGACAATTCATTGTATTCACTTCATGCCAGTCTATTTCGTTCATAAGTACTTTTAATTTTTTTATGTCGTATGTTGTATAATTTGTAAAAGGAACATCCTGTACGCAGTTTGTATTGGTGCCGCAGAAAGCGACAACCACAGTCCGATGGTCTGCTAGTTTTGTGCCGATCGCCGCGGTGAATAGGTCTTGCGTTTGGGATCTCGCATAAATATGATCGATACACGACTGTGTTAAAATATATTTTTTATTTTTACTTTTACGTAATTCAGTACGTGTATACTCGGTGATCCCGCATGCAATACCGCAACCGTAAAGGATGTTATTGTATTTATGGTTTACAGGTGATTCTGTTTTGAGGTCAATATTAATATCACCTGTCATGCAAAAGTCGGACTGTGTGTTAATTTTATCTAGGATGGGTTTTAGCTCATGAAGAAACAAATGTTTACTTTTTATAGGTGGACGGTATATTGCACACATAGTCACGGAATAATTTGTAGGGGTTGTGATTTCGAATAACACGCATTCAAATTGTTTTGTATTGGTATGTATAGTGGTTAGTTTATGTTTTTTGTTATAATAAATTATTATACCACCGCCTTTACGATTCCTCCGTAGCTCGGTGTGCATATTATATCCGTTGATGTTAAAAAGAGAACTGCTGGAGTCTTTAATGTTTACTTCTGTTAGAATTATGATATCGATACATCTATTACAAGAATAGATGCATTCTTCCAGTGTAGCAAAGTTTTTAATTAGAGATCTAATATTTACGTGCATGCAAATTAGGTTAGTGTACTTGTAGGGAATATTATCAAGAAAGCTATTTATATTAATACAATCTTTTATTTCTATAATATCGGTTAGTTCATTATTTGTGATAGCCATTTCTGTGTTTAATGTAAGTTAAGTCAGTGTTGTGTAGGTATTTACCAGAGTGTGTTGGGTTAGAATTTAAGTAGTTTGTTGACATCTTCTTCGGATCGAATTGTTATGATTTTTCCATTATCTTCCTTTCTTGCTTTAACGACTCCTTGTTTGCACCAGACATATTTGTAGGTATCTCTGAGTTTTTGTTTTGAATACCATAGCAATTTTTTATTGTGTGGAGTTAATGCTTCTCGGACGAATATTTTTTCAGAGGCTTTAGGTTCCTTAACGCTTGGACAAACATCGGCGATTAGCAAGCTGGCTGCTTTAGATGCTGAAGTCCAGGTGATACAATCAGCGTCATCAGAAAAATGAACTATAATATTCCCTGGTCGGTCCTTACTTGTTCCTTGTCGTTGAACGGTTCTAATATTGGTTGTAGGGGTTTTTAATTTTCTTGCTACTGTCTTTACTATTTCTGTTATGTTTTCGTTCTCCTCCCGTGGTATATTCGACAGTTCTATTGCTGAAGAAAGACGTTCCTGTTCCAGAGATTGAACCCGTTGCTCCAGAGCTCCGACACGAGTTAAGAGGTGTGTGTTAAGATGAGATAGCTCTGTGTTCTTCTTTTGTAGATCTTTTATAGATGTTTTAAACTCATGGATAGTTTTTTCTAGTTCTTCCATTTGATCGGAGTGATATTGCAGAGAGCCTGATAGTTCTGCAAGTTCTTTCCTAACAGTTTTTTCCATCTCTATCGAAATATCTTTTAGTAACTGTTTCACGTCGATTTGGAAGGGCAGTTTGTCAGCAGCTTCCTCAGTTTCCTCGTCCTCGCCCTCAGGGATTACGATCGATTTTCGTTTTGATGTTGATAGTTCGCACTCTTGACACAACCATAGCAGGTTGCTAGATCGAAGAGCCACCTGCTGCTTGGTAGTCAAGCCTGAGCATTCACTACTGAGGTGCACGCACTTTTCACATCTACGGCATTCCACTCCCGGGCATTTTTTGGTGATAGATTTGTCGCAAATATCACATTTCTTCATATTGAGGGTAGAATTGAGTTATCGTTAGAGTAAATTAGTCACTGAGCGTAACACGTCTGCTCGCTCAGACTACCGGCGACGAATTTTCAACTATTCTACTATTTGTATATATTTGTTACCTTAATCACCATTTACTGCTAGCAGTAGAGCTCCTTGTGAAAGAGTTCGTCCAGGGTAATATTGCCACCTTACCTGTTTCTGGCGCCAAGCAGTAATGTCACCATTACTGTGTTCCGATTTTAAAGGGTAAGGGTGCTGGTAAAATTACAGGCACATGGGACTTGTCAACATACGTCTCAGGTTGACGGGCGCAGTGGCAGTGCCTCTCAGATTCTTGCCATTTAAAGCTCTGAGTGGCACTGCAACTGTTATGGATAGGCGTGTAGCTTACCATCAGGCTTACGAGTTCATCCCGTCACTTGATATTACATAAAACAAAGTGTTTCTACCATACAAACGATTTTATTTGATTTGAACTATTAGGCTACCACTGTCATTATAATTTTTAAAGTGCAATAAGAAATATATTTTATTCATTCATTCAATCGTTCATGTTTCAAATATTGTGTATAGTAACCTGGTAGGCCACTGGTCTGTGCTACATTTACATGGTAATTAAGTGATTTGTCATAAATTACACCAGGACGTATTACGTATGTTTAATTCGTAGTTATTTTGTTACTGAATACAAATGATTTCGTTGAAACAAAGGTTAACGGTTATGGGGTCCATTTAAATAAATCTGTGGGCGGTATTGCGTGTTAAGACGGCCTCCAACGGTCTGTGGTTTTTACCGATCACTTTGTACGAGCTTGTGTCGTCTTATAGCCGTGGAGCTCCATGTGAAAGAGTTCGTTCAGGGAAGTATTGCCACCTTACCTATTTCTGTTGCTAAGCAGCAATGTGAGCAATACAGCTTAGCTAGTGAGGTTAGGGTGCTGGTGAAATTACAGGCACATGGGGCTTGTCAACTTATATCGCAGGGTGACGGGTGCAGTGGCAGTGCTCCTCTACTTAAAAAGTGCGTACTTAAAAAATTAAGTTGTAGATACCTTCGAACTCTCAATTAGTAAACAACTGTCTTCCCATTAAACTACCATGTCGCTAACAATATTAACTGATAGACTCAACTCACACTGGCGCAAAGTCGTGTTTTTCTCCTATAGCATATTCATCTCTATTATCGCGCGTCGCCAGGCGGTGTAGTTGAAAAACAGGACGCGACGCGACGCTTCGACTCTGCGCCAGTGTGGGTTGAGTCAAATTTTAACTTAACTGCTAACCATTTCTCAGAAATAAGCAGAATATGCTTTAGAAATTTGTCAATGACAAATGCAATTGTTTTCACAGCAAAATATCTTTAGAGAAACGACCCAACTAGTTGCGCTTCCTCTTCCAACAAGGTTGAGGAAATTGGAGATAAATCTTGAACCCAATAGGTACTCAGCCTAAAATAAGGTACGGTTAGGTTAGGTTACACACTTCTTAAAGGAAAAATCTTATTTTTTCTCAGACTAGCTTTTGTCAGTAATAACTTAATGCACAAATCCACACAACTCCCACTTCTAAGTACTAAATCTGTGAACAGGGTTAAGCCATATTACAACAAGACGAGTATGGTAACTCCATACAAACGTAACAGCGTAGTTTATATGTATGCGCGCCTTTCGTGCGCCAGATTCTCGCGCTGTATAACACTGGTCGTCCCGACGCGCTTTTTTTTATTATGCGAATGTGTGCGTCCGTATAAGACGCGTGGCGGGCGTGCACACATACAAACCACGCTGTTACGTTTGTATGGAGTTACCGTACTTGTCTTATTATAATATATAAACGCTCTTCACGGGTTCAATACCCAGAAGTGCGACTTGTGTGGATTTGTACATTAAGTCATTACAGACAAAAGTATTTATATATTAGTATTTCTTTGTATGGAGATGCCATACTTCTCTTATTTTACTATGGTTAAACCTTTATGTTGGCATTATATGTGAGCCATCAACGATTACTACATGATATTTTTCATTATCATTAAAATAAATGATAATTATATGATGTTAGTCTGCCGCGACAACTGGACCTATGAAAAGCATGATATTTTGGTTTGATAAAACGTGTACACGCGATTTAAAACAGAAAAAACAACTTATAAATTTGTGAAAGGAGGCTTATTGGGTGATAGTTTTCAAGATCGCGACTTAGGCATTTTTCCACATTTAGAGAGTGACACCTTCCTGGATAACTTTGTTAAATGGTTTTGCGAGTGGTTTTAGTATCGCGGAACATCAATAATTTTAGTAGCTATACTGCTAATAAAATTATTTTACAATTTTATGAATAGAAATATTTATACCCATTTTTATATTAAATTAATTATAATAAAAAAAGTGCGTATGATAGTTATGCACCTCCAATGTTATATGTCTTATATCTTAGTAGCAGTTCGTCCAGCGAAGTACTGCCACCTTACTTATTTCTGCCGCTAAGCAGTAGGTAATGTTAGCATTACTGATTCCGGTTCTGAATGGTAAGGGTGCTGATGAAGTCACAGGCACAAGGGACTTGTCAAGTTATATCTCAGGGTGACTGGCGCAGTGGTAGTGCCCCTCAGATCTTTGTGATTTAAAGCTCTGCGTACCATTGCAACTGTTACGGACAGGCGTGTCGCTTACCATCAGGTGCATGACTTATTAGTCCCGTCACTTGATATTAAAAAAAGTCACGTGTATTTCCGTTACTGAGACTCTAAAAATCAGCGTCGTAGCGCTTTCAGTGTGTCCGTAGCAGCATAGCGCTCATTCTGGTTTGCCCATTATTTATTCGTCAAATATTAGTGACATAAGTTATTTACTCTTATTGTTTATAAACTATAATGAGGTATGTTATGCTTTCCAGTAGTTTTAAATCTTGTACCGTTAGCGTAAAGAATTTTATTGTGTATTGTTGTTATTTTCTGTGATTTTTGTTACAAATTATTTAAAGCAGTCTTTGTACACACAATATCTTTTTATTTAAAGGTAGCTGCATAAACGCACCTTGTCAATGTGTAGACTCTTCCTTTGATCCGCCGTGTGTACTTGCCGTGTCACAATAAAATCTCGTTTAATCTTAGCAATTTCGTTTGTTTTAGGTTTAGGTTTGTTATGGGCCCATCACGCTTCCACTTTGATGTTAGAGTATAAATAATTTCAATTCCACTCTACTTCTTCATATATTTTGTACGCATGCTTCACTTGTATCGGTACTTATAACAGGTGAGTTGTTCACGCGTCGTTAAGTGCAATTAATATCAGAAGGGTTGTAACTTCGACAGCACCCTCAATATTATTAATCCATTTAATTTATCATCATAAAGGCCTGATTACACTAATGCGAATTGACACGAATGTCACGCTCAAACCTCGAACCTTAACAAACAATAAAGTGTTTATGTACCAGCTATCATCGATCATTAATATTACGGACGGCCATAAGCGCCTGGCCGGTTAGAGCAATATGAGGAGAATTGCGTAAATAATTCAAGAACTCGATGCGACGTCCGCAGCGCATTGATAGGGCCGGTACGGTGTGGGAGATGCCGCATCGGCATTCATTCTTATTCGATATTCCGATTCGAGTTGTTGTTCGATTATTCGACTTGTAAATAAGATGGATATAGAGATAAGGTGTTCAAATAAGCGTTTATGGAAATGTATACAGTCCAGTTTCCTAAGTTTCTATAAACGAAGATTACGAAGTAATTCGGAGTTTCATTAGACATGAAATCCGACAAGTCTGGTTCGTTTGACACGGATTCAGCCGGGATACAACAATTAATATAAGATTTGCAGTCTGAAAGGTATATCTAGGCAACTTCTGTACGCGTTCTGTTTGTTTTCGTGCAAATGGAATGATGGTTTTCAATTTAGCCAGGTTCAGTATTCGCGCAAACGTGTCCTTAAAATCTCTAGTCTTGCCGAAAATTCGGCATGAACATTTTTGGCATAACGTCACCTGAGAGAAATATATGATTTTTTTCTTCTCTCTCTTAGTACGTTTACAGCTAGCTACCAGTGTCCATAATAGATATCGCTTTATTTCAGTATTTATTTCGTTGAATATCATGATGTCTTTACTAACATTGTAACGAATCACAGCACTTGCTACAAATCTCTTTTGTGTATATATTTCATAGTCTTTTTTAGTTCTATATTTACTTTAGTTTTATATTTAAATTCTAAATTTAAATGTATTTATTTTCGGCGCCATTGATGCAGCCCGCATCACCATGTTATTAATTTTTTTTCTTATATGAAATGTGTCATAATAATACAATACAAATTTATGTATAAAGTTCTCTTTAGTAAATAAATTTAAATAATAACACTTTTGTCAAACTTGTATCAAAATCGAAAGAGAACGATATTATAGAGAGTACGATAATGACTTCCAAATACATTCACAGTTCAAAAACACAAACATAACCAGTAAGAGCAAAGTGGATTTTGAGTGTGGTACGCTTCAGTTTGAACAGACCCTTAATGAACTTGCTGTCTTGTGACGTAAGCGGGAGGGATCATTATTTTTTTTATCTATATTTAGTTGAAAGACTTTCTTAAGCGGCTTGTGTAATCTATCTCCGGCATGATCTAAAGACGGGCGTTTATAGAGCTTATTTGAATTTTATTTTTATGCTTGTACTATAAAATGTAAGCGCGTTAAAATGTAAGGACATTTTTTATATGATAACAAGTGAAGGGACTAACAAATCGTGCGCCTGATGGTAAGTGACACGCCTGTCCATAACAGTTGCAGTGTCACTCAGAGCTTTAATACATAAAGATCTGAGGGGCACTGCTGCTGCGCCAGTCACCCTGAGATGTAGGTAGATAAGTCTCATACGTCTGTAATTTCACCAGCACCCTTACCCTTGAAAACCGGAACTCTGTAATGCTCACGTTATTGCTTGGCGGTAGAAATGGGTAAGGTGGCGTACTTCCCTGGACAAACTCTTTCACAAGGAGCTTTACTGCTATTAAAACATCCTCATCCCCAGTGAATAAGCATGTTGTCAATATAGGATTACTGCAGTGATTATATTTTAAAAAAGGCTAAAAGACATATTACTTTAACATGGTATTTTCTAACGGACAGACGCTAGTAACATTACTAGCGTCTGTCCGTTAGAAAATACCATGTTAAAGTAATTAAAACACAAGGAATCATATACCACGCGCATGTTAGCAAAAATGTTTACCTACTGTATTGCTATATTTCAATTATTTTTTGTTTATTCTAATAAATAACAGTTGCTAATTGAAGATATAGGTAGTAAATTATTTCTGTAGCGAGTGTGGTAAGGACGCATTCTCTCCGATCACAGATTATACATGCAGATACGAATTTCTTCTACGTTGTCCTTTTTTCTATATACAATTTTATTTTTTTTACATATAAGGTGAATTTAAATATTTGTAATTTTAAAATAATTTTTGAAGTGTGTTTAGGGTTGAAACTGCAAACAAATCTATTTTCTTAGAAATAACTATTGTTCCAGGATAGAAAATTTTATTTGACGTATAAATATTTATCGAGTTCTTAGGTTTTCGCGATTGTTACACAATATTATATATATATATATATATATATATATATATATATACATAATACATACTTTTTTTACTTTTTGTATTACAATATAATATTGTAATACAATAATAAATGAAACTTAATAAAAATTCATTCAACAAAATTATTTGTAAAACTGAATGTAGCGTAAATTGGAATGTTTTCTTTGTAAAATTAAAAATAAGGTATTTAATTAATAACTATTGTAACTATAGTGAAAAAATAGGGCGGTTTGCATCAATGTTAGACATAACTGGTTGAAGACTGTTCCACCTCAGTCAACCGTGGCCACGAGTCCTGTAAAGGGCACGAAACGTCGGTTTGTTTGAAAAAACAAATATACGCGATTTAAATCCGGAAATATGGTTTAATTTCCTATATTTTATATTGCTTTACTCTATCTATTATAGATAAAGGTGCGTACAAATCTGGCAAATGCGTTGCATGTGCGCCTCTGTTCATCATAGGCAAGGTAAGCAAGCATAGGTAGATCGCGAACTTACGTTGGACATGTGCAGCTCACGAGCCTATCCAAGTACGCGTTCCTAAACGTTCCGATTCCAAATACTATATACTATACAAATCTAAATGAATAGTAATGAGTAGAGGAATAGAAAATAAGAGGATTAGTAATTTCTTTATGAAAAATAGTGACAGACATAACATTAATACGAGGAATAAAAATAAATTAGCTGTTTTTGATAGTCGTCTTCACAAGGTCACAAATTCATTTAATGTATACAATAACGCTTCTATAACTAGATTCCGGTTGATATACAAAATTTGCCATTCACAAGGTTTAAAACTATAGTGAAACAAAAACTTTATACTAAAGGCTATTTATACAACTTCTGCGCACTTTGATGACAAAAATCCGTGGTAGTAACCCGATTAACTCGTGGAGGTAAGTCAATTTAGAGTACTTAATTCAAAATTTACAATAAAAAGAAAATATATTGTATAATGTTGAATGTGTACAAATGTTATTTACAAAGAGCAACCCTTAAAGTTTCTTGCTCATTCTTCTCAGGGGAATCTGCCTTACGAATGAGTGGTAGAGTTTAACACGATTTCAAGTGTAATAATTAAATACCTATGAAATAAAGATTATTTTGATTTTGATTTTTTGTTTAGAAAACTCGGACCCACTTCGGATGTCGTTTGTGCACTAAGTCCGGATTCAAATCCGAAAAATACGAACATCGCTTTACTCCTAGATGTAAAATGACACTTCGGACACTTACGACATTTCGGACCGTCATTTCTCAGATTCGGACGTAGTGCGCAAATGCTCTTAATTTGAGTACTCACTAGCAAGCTTTAACCGTAAACTTTGCATAATTTATGTTACCAAAAATCATACTGTGTACGTGGTTCGCGAGCTTGCTGCGAGCGGAACGCGTGCGGTTCACAGTGAGCCCATGATAACCATGTAAACATTCTAGCGAGTGAAGATTGTTTCACGCGTACACACTAGAAGTCATTATGTATCACGTTACGTTACAGCTCGCTGCTAATGAGTATCCGGCTTAAGACATAAAATAATCATGAAATGTAGCCAAAAATTCATTCTTATTCCCTTTAAATATTTGTTGTTATTCGATGATGTTCATATCTTTGTACTTTTGTAGTCGAGTGTACACCGTTGATTCTATTGCGTAATCCAATAATAGTATGATAAATATTTCTTCATTTAATTTGTGTGATGAGAATTAATTAATAACATTATATAGATCACTATAACCCAAAAACGAATAAGAATAAGATTTACAATCTCAGAGCAAAGTAATGTTTATCCGCACACTTTTATAACAAACTTAATCGATTATACTTACATTTTTCTTTTTAACTGCCTGCACCGTGTCACCTCAATCTGGCGGTTGCTACAATTTATTGCCTAACCCAGAAAATGTGTTTGAGGTGACTTGTGGTCACTGGATCAGAGTCCTAAATGTATTGCTTCAAAATACTTAATATGAAACAGAGCTGCAGACAACTTCATGACAAATATGACATGCAACGACTTGATTGTGTACAGCGCAGAATTTAGTGGAGCTCTAAAGGTTGTTCAGGAGCCCTGGATTACGAGTTATAGGCGAGTTTCATTACTTCGTAAGGATAATTCGCTTTTTCTTTAGGATATTTATCAGTTGGTTTGGATTGTGATTGTTGTAATAATACTGTGTACAAATCGAGTGTACCCAATACACTACTGTAGTAGCAGTAGAGCTCCTATCCTGTGACCGTACCTGTTTCTGCCGCCAAGCAGTAATGTGAGCATGTTATACATATTCAATTTGAAGACTAAACAGCTGTTTAAACGAGATAAAGATATATGCATAGTAATTTCCATGGTAGTCTTAGTAAGGTAAAATCGATCGTTAGTAATTGAATGTATGAATATGCCACACTGACTTTCCACTGAGACTCAACTGCCATTGCAAATAGATTTTATCAGAATAGCTATATAATAGTTGCAATGTAATCTCAATGGTGTCACAGTGGAATTACAATGACCAGCCCCATATCTTTCTACATTAGTTTTGATTACAGCGAACCTGCCTACCGAACCTTAGGGTACACGAGAAAGTCACTATGACCTGTGCGCGCACAGGAACTTTTTAAGTTCAGGTTCTGACCCCAGATCAGCCAGTGTACAGGGTTGTCACAGATTTCTGTTGCTTGACTTCATCCGGTTCTTAGAGAGGCTAGTGCCTCGGGTGAGCCCCTCCGGGTGCACGTACAGTACCCTCCCTATTTTTGTAACTTGCGGTTGCCACCGCTAAACCGTCGACTATGAGTCCACTACCAAATCTCCTCTTTGGTGGCGGTGCTGTAAGGCACGCTTACTTCCCGATGCCGAAAAACGACGTTTCTCCAGTTCCCAATAACTTAAGCGACTGGAGGGACCGGAGGAAATCTAGCTTATCCTCTACTAGCTCTCCGGGCTAGTGCCGAAGGTGTCAGTCGCAGTGTCCTGCGACAATGTCCGGACATAGCTTCCAACTTAAAGGGCAACTCACGTGCGCTAGGGCGTCACTCGCAGTGGGTGCGCGAACCACGTACACACTATGATTTTTGGTAACGATACAATTCGCTAGTGAGTACCCGGCTATAGCGTTGCGACGAGACGCGACATACCTTGGCAGCGCGCCCGTGTGACTTCGCTCTTAATGGAACGGCACTACGCGACTTGCACCTGGCGGTTTTGAAGTACTATTTGAAGGGACACTACGTCTAAGTCTATTGTAATTCTATCTCCCGCATTGGGAAAAGGTGTATGGAATTACCCACGTCATGTTTGGTGTTTGTCTTATACCTTACCCACGTTACTCACGCCTTATTAGAAAGTTTTACCGCGTGTCTTACGTCATATTAGGGATTTGTCTAGCAGGTATACTCTGTGAAATAAACGCCAAACTCGGCCTTTAAACAAACGTATATAATTGTAACGTCACATATGACGTTATATTATTACGTCATATGTGACGTTACATACGTAAATATAAATAGTGTTATTTATAGTCAATAAATTGAATTTACTTGACGATGTCCTTGAATTTATGGACTCGGTAGTTCCACAAAAGCCTGCTCCATCACCAGATATCTCCTAAATGAATGTTCCTAGCTGAGTCCTAAGGGAATCACCACACCTATTAACGCAGAATCGCATTAAGCCGGTCAGAAAGAGCTTTAACTCCATGAACGTAAGAGTGAAAAAGACTATGCGTTTCGCATCGATTCATAAGAACGCGGCAATTCATAGGTCGGCAACGAATCGGCTTCCTGCGAATTTCAGATCACGTCCGTACGCATGCCGACGAGGACAGATCCTGTAGGGTTAGCACGACAGGGTGAGACTTGCGCGAGAGCGGCAATAAAGCGCGAGATCTCTATGCGAGAATTGCAGTACCTTAGGTTGTCCAACAGGTTTAAAAACAACATGTGTTAACGGTGAATCGCGTCCGCGTTAATAAGTTTGGTGACTCCCTGAGTTGCATTTAGAAAGCCTTACTTACTTGTGACAATCATGTAACTTGAAATAAAATCATTGTTTTGTTCTCATTTCATATACGGTGTACTCCATTTCGAAAAAACAACTACGTTATATATATTCAATAAAAATTTTATTAATACAGTGAATAGCGACATCACTCGCCAGGATTGGTAGCTGTAAAGGTACTAACTGTGTGATAAATCTAATCTCTCATAGATTTCTCATAGATGGCGCTACGACTAAAAAGTCGTTGAAAAACCAAATACAAAGACACGACCCAAGCACATAGAAAAATTCGTGAGGTCCGTTGGTTCGTTCCGTGGCTTAGTTGGTATAGCTCCTGACACGAGAAGACGTCGGTTCGAATCCGACCGGATCGAAGGAATTTTTTCGTAGTGTTCGATCTTTGTATTAATAATTATAACAAACTAGTGGAGTAATTTCACAAAAAATAATTGAATATCAATTCAATAAAAAATTTATTATTACTTTATATATATCTAACAGTAATTTATTTCGCGTTCATACAATTATGTATGTTGACTGAATCGCTCATTATAGGTATTGCTCACACAAAAGCAACACACAGAACTAAAATTCGCGCCTATAAACAAATTAAGAAGTAAATTTTTTAAACAATAACATACTTTTTTAATAATAATAATAACCCTGTGTGGCGTGTGCCATGGACACATACATAAACAACCACAAATTACACTCAAACTCACGAGATAAATACAATACAAATATTTCTCCCGGCCCGGGAATCGAACCTGGGACCTCTGCGTGGCAGTCCAGTATGGTAACCATTCGGCCACGGAGGCAGTTCATATTTGATAAATCACTTACGTTGCTCCGGTCACAAAGTAAGTAACTAAATCACTTGTGTTATGGAAATTTGAAACAACGACGGTACCACAAACACCCAGACCTGAGATAATATAGAAAAGGTTTTCTACATTGACCCCATTGGGGATCGAACACGGGACATCACAGATGATGGCAACATGAAATTGTTTAAATGTTCGAATAGGTGAGTCAGAACTAAGTAACCATATTTTTATACACAGGAATAGCGGCGTTATGTGAGACTTTTCTCCGTTGACCCACCCGGCGATACAAGCTCGCCCGATAGATCCTCAGAGGCCTACCCACTAAAACTCTCTATATACACCCTCACCCACCGGTGCTGGCTCGTGGGATACGGGTAAGACTCGCCACTCACCCCAGTGAGCCCAAGTAACCTTCTGTAATATTACAAATTTAGAATAAGATTATTTTGTATTTGCCTTTTTTTATATTTTAATAAAAACATTTAAAATTCATATCCATGAAAAGTCTATCATTTTTGTTTACGGTACTGTTTGAGTACAGTCCATCAAATAATTATTATAACAATATCTTATTCATACCTGAGTAACAGACAACACAAAACCAAAAGCAATCTCAAGTTTAATTTGTCAAACGTAATTCGATCTAACTTGGAACTCGTAATCGTTTATAACAAAGTGCCTAACGACTGAGTTATAAAGATCGTTCCTGTTTTGTTTGCCTGCAACCCAGTGACCTGAAAATACGTGAGAATAATCATGTTGACATCTTTAAAATAGGCTGGAATTAACTGCTATTCAAGTTTGGTAAACAACAACAAACTCTGCTGGGTTATATTTAATTAAATTTACTTAAAACTAAAATAAACGAACAATCGGAGCATCTAGCCGTGATTGTTAACTATAACTAACTGTCTCCGTAGCCGAACAGTTACCACGCTGAACTGCTACTCAGAGATCCCGGGGTCGATTCCCCGATTCGATCAGAGCTATTTTTTACTTTTCCCAAAAAGTTGCTTTAAGGCGTTTTGACAGCTATTGTTTAAGAAAGCAGATTTTTTCGAATTCTTAAAGCGGCTTACGCTTGTCTAGTTGTCTATCTTAAGTTAGATAAGCTCGGTTATAGAGTGTAACCTTACCTTACAAAATTTGCATCATCGTCAATGGGGCGCACGAAATACACTTCCCCCACGACACACTTTTCCCGTGGGTACGTCTGGTGCACTGTGGGTAACAATCGACGAGGACCTTGCGCTGATTGGTAAATCTTGTCACCGCGATGGTAAGCATTATAGTGTACGCCACAATATCAGCTAAGGTAGTCTAATGGTTTGACCTACCGCCTCTCAAGAGAGTCGCGGTTTCGAATCCGGTATTGCACCTCTAAACTTTTCGCAATTTAATTTGGAATTTACCATGAGCTGTTCGATGAAGAAAAACGTCGCGAGTAAACCTGATCACAAATCGACAAGGGTATCACAAACTCGATGTTCTTTTTCCAAAATAACGTTTGTTTGAATTTTCATTACACCGAAATTCGAATTATAACGAAACCGTTGTTTTTCAGGATGTGTTGGATGTTTATCGCAAAGGCACGATTAGGTTCGATTAGGTTAGGTTAAGTTAGGTTTAAAAGAAAAATATTTTCCTCTCAAAATTACTTTCAAGGTTATGAAAATTCGAACAAACGTTATTTCTGTAAAATGTCATTTCGGACCACTGATAGGTAACCATCGACAAGGTAGTTTAATGATGTCGTGAAGTTTCCAATCCGGATTCGATCCGTGTGTAAAATACAGCCCAAGTACACATAATTGTGAGACTATTTATAGGCTAACTATTATTCTTTAATATGTGTCACGGCTTCGTTATTCCACAAAGTCTGCCGATATTGTGGAGTATATACTGGTGAAAGTCAATGCTATCCTGAGAGTGGAGCAGTTACAGGTCCGTCGCAGTGTGAATTTTAATCAATTTGTTGTGATAGTACCAACTCAACATCTGTCGACCTTCACGGAGGATGAGTTTTTGGCCGAAGGGTGTCATGTACCGACGCTTCCGAGGCCGGCAACCGGACACCCACGTTTCGTCACACGTCGCACATCATACGTGTAAATAATAATTAGTCATTACTGTTTTGTTACATTATTATGTATGTTAGTCTGTAAGGTACGTATTTATACTACTTTCTTACTTTACTTACTTGTATGTACTAATTCCTTAGTGTGGGGCTATAAGTGTGTGCGGGTGCCATCCTGTGTCTCGAGTGCCATGACACAGACAAAGACAACCACAAATCACACCCAAACTCACGAGAGAAATAAAGTAGGCCATACAAATATTTCTCCCGACCCGGCCATACAAATATCGAACCCGGGACCGCTCGCGTTGCCCGGTCCCGGGTTCGATATTTGATATTTGTATGGTCGGTTTGGCATGGTAACCGTTCGGCCACTGAGGTACTTAAATATTTAACGAACTTTTTGTACGAACTAACAAAGGTCTAAAAGACCTAATTTTTGAATTGAACTTCCATAAGAAACCATCACTGTTTAACGATTAATGGCACTACTCTTGTAAACCAGTTACCTATTGCCAATATATTACGGCTCATTTATTCATTCATTCATTTCATATGACTTTACAAAAGTGGTGAAGAGGAAAAGGAAACCCACCAGCCGCAACCTGTTTGGCATAGCACCGACAGGATCTAACTTTTTGATGCGTCCGGACATACCGATGAAGCTGCTGTACCTGTCGCGACTACATAACTCCACCAAGTCTGAAGGTTGAATGCTTGGAATCCCACCACAACGTGAATTTTAATTCGTTAGTGGTGAGAGTACCGACCAAACGTCTGTCGATCTTTCATAAAGGAGGAGTTTTGGTCGAGGGATGTCGTATATCGACGTTTGCGCGGCCGGTATCGTGTAAAGTAGTTATTTAGTTTATTATATTGATATATATTATATGTATGCTAGTCCATAAGTTATATATTATATGGATCAAGGGCCTGAAAAAATTACTAAAGGAAATTACAGTCAACTATAAAGCATCTTTAATTAAACGAGGTCGTCAAGAATCTCATTATATTCTTCTTAGGTATGGCGGCTACAGGAGATCTCTGTCAATCCATTGCTCGTCTCGCGGCTATAGTCAGATGCGGGCAGGGAATTTCTCATGTATCCCAAGAGTGATAAACTGCAGATTTCAATGTCAAAGTCAAATAATCATTTAAGTATTCCATAGGTATTTTTTTACATTTCAAAACGTCATTTTTTAAGTTACTACCGGTTCACTGTCCTAATTTCTCTGAGAAGAACGAGCAAGAAACTCTAGGGATTGCTCTTTTCAAATAAGCTGAAATGCTATGGAATACACTTTGAATCATATTTGTGTGGAATCTGGACTCACGTTGTCTTTCCGTACATCTTTTTATAATACATAGTCTTCAATTTTGTAATAGGACTTTTCAACTATCATATTTTTAATGTAAGTTTCATCAGTTTCATCACGATATTTTCTATCGCTAATAGCGCAAGGTAATCCAAAACACAATTTATCCGCTCACGCGTTACATGCAGCCGTAGACGCATACCACACCTAGAGGTGCCGGTGATGATTTTATGCCGATTTATCGGATATCGAAGTTATAACAGGTAAAAGAACTAATACTAATTGCTATTTCGGTAACTACTCTAGCAAACCATAAAGTTTTTAATGCCTGGGTCTGTCATTTAAAAAAAAATAAACAACTTTAAAAATACGTCACGACAATCGTTTGTATTATTGTTTGGGCCGGTGATTTCGGTGTTTATTTATTGGAAACATACCGTTAGTAGCGTTTTTTAAGTTTACCCTGAATATAAATGTTTATAAACTATACTTTAAGGAGTAATTTCATGGTAAACGTTAGAACCACTCAAACGGAATATTATCATATTTACCCAAGTACACCAAAAAGTTCATTAGTGCTTTTTAAGTGCAGGATTTGCGGTGTATTACTGCATTTTATTTGAGATGTTTTTATTGTAGTACGGAGGGCATTTATTTAGCAATGCAGATTAATAATTTTTATTTATAAAAACTTGTATTTAAACTGAATCCTTTTCTAATTTGCGAAACCAAATAGCCGCCATTTTGCGGTAGGATGAGCGCATCGCGTGATCGCGCATTTAATATTTTCTGTAATAATATTTTATGTTAAAATAATTTTAGAGACAGCGAGCTAAATCGGAGAACAAACAAATTTTATACCGAACCAACAACTTTCATTTGTTTAAGTCAAAATTCTTGTTTTTACACACAGATGTAAATAATATTATTGTTTATTGTAGGAATTCTGAGTTATCGCTACTTTTGTAACAAGCCGCAATGGTTCAGTGGATACTACAGGTGGAATGGATCCCATTCCCGGCTGTGAGAGCCCTTGAAAATGTTATATTATTTTCAATTTCAAGAGTGGTCATGGCAGAATTTTTTTCAAAAGTTTCGAGAGGTTGATGTCAAAATCCCTTAAAAGCTTTCTCTTCTTTCTCTAAATATATACATATTTATGCTTAGTTTCTTATTGCATTAGACAGAAGGAAATTTTGGTCTATTGTTTGGCAACATTTCATTCAGTCGTTTCGAAAGCATATTCACTACCTTTATGTAAATATTACGTTACCTTACTCCTATGATTCGCTATTATAATTAAATGAAAAATTACTTTCTTTACATACTTAAACTATTTTAAAGACTTGCACTACAAAACATTTAAAGACACATTGCTTTCAAATATTAAACAGAAACTTATTATTATAATGTGTATGTGACATTCTAAGGGTCACTTGTTGTTTATTTGTTATTAATTTATGACTATATTTTCCTTTAGTGTAATTTGTTGATGGCAATGTTCGTGAACGGCCACATACACCAGAATAATTTGAAAAAAGAATGATTTTAATTGTTAATTGATTTCGTTCAAATTTCGATTAAACGTTCTAATGGCCAGTTACGAATAATATTATAATAATTCAACCTTTTATTTTACTTTTCTTTCAAACGTTGATATTCCTTTTGGTCCTGTAAGCTGCTTGCACTGGTGATCGGTTTTTCCCTAAACGACTCAAACCCATACCTATATAATCCCGTAAATGCCTTACCATTGTTTATTCGTCGTAAAATTCGACTGTGTAGCCGGACCTATAAACAAAATCGGGTCAAAACGACAGTTGTTGTTGAAATCGGAGAAACCGGCTGGGACCTGCATACATTACTATTATAAGAAAAATATCCTAAGGAAACCTATACAGTGAAACTTTGGAGTCCACAACCCGCATTGAGGCAGAATAACATATAGGGGCCTCATTACCATCGTTCAAGTTCGGGATGTCCTTAAAAAAGCGGTTATAAGTACCAAAAAGAAGTTTTAAGCAGCAATAGAGTTCTATGTGAAAGAGTTTGTTCAGAGAAATACTGCTACCTTACCTATTTCTGCCCGCAAGCAATAATCGGAGCATTACTGCGTTCTGGTTTTGAAAGGTAAGGTGTTGATGAAATTACAGGCATGTGTCAACTAATGTCACAAGGTAGGGCACAGTAGCTGTAACCCTCAGACTTTTGCTACTGAAATCTCTGAGTAGCACTGCAACTGACATTGACAGGTATGTCTTACCACCAGACGCACGAGTTATTGTTCCCGTCACTTAGTATTATAAACTAACAATTTTTCAAAATTGACCCTATCTACATACATAGAAAATATTTATGTATGTAGATAGGGCAATATAAATTTGTGCATGTATAGTCGATATTCATAGTCTCGGCCTAACGCAGTGGGAGACCTATGCACATTTTAAAATTTACATATCTTTGCACAAAGCCAAACAGATTAAAACTCTATAAGTGGCACTGAATTTTACTTTAAAATATTAAAAGTGTAGTCTTAGCTTCTTTATAATTTCATATACTAAATATGTACATTGACCTACCAACAACATGTATTATGTCATTTTGTAATATTTAACTGCGGCGAGCTAACAGTTGACAGTATTATGGTGACACTTCACATGGTTCTTTGTATTTGCTGATATATTTGGACAAATACTCTCCAAGTCTTGTGTAGATAGCATGTTTGATAACGTATTTGCCTTGTTTGCCTGTTCGACAAATACAGCAAACACCAAACTCGCGTTAGGGCGCGTTCCTATTTTTTCGTGACGACAGATAGTCGTGCAGTTTGTATATTTAAATGAAGTTGTTCATATATAGTAAAATACGATTAACGGTCGTTCACAACTTTTTTGACGTTACGACGACAGATTGTCGTGATAATGGAAAAAGCAAGAACGACGTCGTCTGACGATAAAAACGATAAAAATGTGAGAACAGGTAGTCATTTTAAACGACAAGGTGGCTGCCGCGAACTGATAAATTGTCGTCATGGTCTAGTGGGAACAGCTACACACAATAGTCATTCAACGATAAATAAACGTGCACGACACAGTCACGACAGATAGTCGTGATATGGGAAAAGGCTAGACGCGTCAGTCGTCGAACGATAAATAAAACGTTACGGCATAATGACGACGCGCCCTTACCGTGCGCCGGTCGGTTGCTCGACGCACATCAAAGGAGCCAAATAAGCAAATACGCAAGTAAACCGTCCACAATATGGTAATATTAATTATTTTAACTCCATTTGGCTGCATGTGTTGACGATCATATCATGTCAGTGTTTGCATGTTTATCTGTACGTCAAATATTTTTCCAAATACATCAAACACCCAACATCGAATACAAGTAGCCATGTGAAGTCAAATTAGCCATTATTACTGTGGCGTAAGGGTATATTTCAGGCCGTGTCAGTGCTGGAGTGCAACAGCTCACGTGTTGTGGCTATAAAAGTGACGGAAGGCGAACGCTCATTTGTGGTTTTCAGCGTGTATATGCCCACAGACAGAGTAGATAATTTAACAACTTTCACTGAGTGCCTTAGTGTGATTAGTGCGGTCGTGGAAAATAGTGATGTGGAAGTCGTGTACATGTTAGGAGACTTTAACGCTCACCCAGGTGAATCATTTTGCAATGAATTGATTAACTTCTGTTCGGAACAATCGTGGATATGTGCTGATTTAGAACTTCTAGGCTTAACCTCTGATAATCACACTTTTGTAAGCGATTCTAATGGTAGTAGGAGTTGGTTGGACCATTGTGTGGTCACACAGAGCGCCTGGCGTACTGTTGCTAGTGTCAATATAGACTATAATGTGTACTCGTCTGATCATTTACCACTTATTATAGAATGTAATTTTAGCATGATAAGAACTAAAAGAAGACAGAACATGCACCAATGTAATAAAATAATATGGGGAGATAGAAATAGTGAACAGATAGATATGTACCGTAGCATATGTAATAGTAAATTACGCGAAATTGATTTTCCTCAAGAATTAGCCGAATGCTGTAATAGCCTTTGTCATTGTGAAGTGCACAAAAATATAATAAATGAAATGTATATCGACATTGTTGATATTCTTTCTGATACCGCTATACAAACCCATGTCAAACATGTAACCCACTCCAGTCGAAAAAAACGTGTATGCGGCTGGAATAAATATGTCCGTAGCGCGCACGGAGAGGCTAGGCTGAAATACGAAATGTGGCTTTGGTATCATAAACCTACTCAAGGTAAAGTTTATGACGAAATGTGCGAGTCTCGTAAAATATTTAAAAGTAAGCTAAAATGGTGCTTAAAACACCAAGACCAAATTAAGATGGATACACTCGCAACTCATCGAAAGTCAAACCATTTTAGCAAATTCTGGAAAGCTACAAATAAGCTTAATTTGAAGCCTAGTCTCCCCACGAGCGTGGCGGGTTTGAGTGAACCCAGGGATATTGCTGAAGTATTTAGAGAGCATTTCCAAGTAAAATCGCCTTTGGGTCCGTCGCATTCGGTGATCGATGCTGAGACGAGTCATGACAAGATGTCGATTAAATTTACACCTAAGCAAGTAGCAGCCATTATTCGAACCATGGCCAGAGGCAAATCGCCTGGTTGTGACTGTCTCAGTATCGAGCACCTGAAGAATGCTGGGGTTCATTTGCCGCGAGTCTTGTCTGTGTTCTACACACTTTGTCTAAGCCATGCGTACTTACCAACGGACTTAATAAACACTATCGTTGTACCCATAGTAAAAGACGGAACTGGAGATATTGCAGACAAGATGAACTACAGACCAATTTCCTTGGCGAATGTTCTCGCAAAGGTATTGGATAGCATGCTTAACGCTCAACTTGACGAATATATACATTGTCATGACGCACAATTTGGTTTCAAACCAGGGCTTTCGACAGAAAGTGCCATTTTGGGCCTTAAGCATGCTGTCCGGTACTACACTGATCGCAGCACTAATGTGTACGCATGTTTCCTAGACCTCTCCAAAGCTTTCGACTTAGTTTCATACGATGTCTTGTGGAAGAAGATGAGGGATAGGAACATTCCTGTTGAGCTGATAAGTGTATTCCAGTACTGGTACACAAATCAGACCAATAGCATACGGTGGGCTGGCGAGTTTTCAGATACTTATGGGTTGGAGAGCGGAGTGAGACAAGGGGGGTTGTCTTCGCCCAAGCTCTTCAATCTGTATATGGATGGGCTCATCGGTGAGCTCTGTAGCACACATGTCGGATGCCACGTGGATGGTGTTTGTGTAAACAGCATCAGCTATGCGGATGACATGGTGTTGCTGAGCCCAACGGTGAGAGCACTAAGAAGGCTCCTAAAAATATGCGAGTCTTATGCGACAACTCATGGGCTACAATATAATGTAAAAAAAAGTGAATATTTGATCTTTAAGGCTGTCGGTAAAAGACCTGAAATGGTACCTGAAGAGGTGCCGCCAATTATTCTCAACGGTATTCCACTACATAGAGTGTATCACTTTAAATATTTAGGGCATTACCTGACCGACGACCTTAGAGATCACATAGACATAGAGAGAGAACGCAGGGCACTGGCGGTGAGATGTAACATGTTGGCCCGCAGGTTTGCTCGTTGCTCGGATCAAGTAAAGATCACGCTCTTCAAAGCGTACTGCCAGAGCTTTTATACGAGCAGCCTGTGGTTTAACTGTACTCAGAAATCGCTTAGTGCCCTGAGAGTTCAGTATAATAATGGTTTTCGAGCTCTGATGGGGCTGCCCCGCTGCTGTAGCGCATCACAAATGTTAGCCGAGGCACGCACTGATGGTTTTCACGCTATCATGCGGAAAAGAGCTGCCTCGCTGATGACAAGGATGCGGGCCAGCACCAACAGTATTCTGGAGGTGTTTGCGGAAAAACCTGACTCCCCCATATACAAACATGTAAACCGGTTGATGATTGTATATACAAGTATATAATCATTAACTGGTTACATTATTACTGTATTTTTAGCCTACTCAATTTTATTACTTTTCTTTTTTACTGTACTACTAACATTAGTGTGTTTAAGATGTTTTGTAATACTAACAAATGGATCCTAGCTGTCTGAATAAAGAACTTATATTATTATTATTATTATTATTACATGAGAGCAAAATGAATACTTTGACATTGTCTTTGATGTTGGTGACAGAGGATGCCATACAAATATATAACAAAAATGGAAGTAAGTTAATTTGCTACTCCGCGAACCCAGTGAAGGTGAAATCGTGCAAAATAGCTGCGCATGTGTTGAATATTTTTTCATGCAGTTAATTATGCCACCCTCCCTCCGCATAAAATTAATAAAATAAATAACACAAGCGCAACTATAGTCACAAACCATCACCAAAAATATACCCGACACGTGTTTCGCCTCTCCACGAGGCATCCTCAGGCGCTGTTGACTGCTCCACTCTCGGCCGAAGAGTGAGCTTGTGCTGCCGTAGTTGTCTCAAAACTAGCGTCAGCGGGTTTGAGGGGGCCGTTGGAGGCGTCGACCTCTTTCGGCGGGGTCAATCGCGACTCGTGGAGACGAGCGGGTCCTGGGGTTGGGTATAATCCTTGGGTGTCACAGTAGGGTGAACTGCTTCAGACGGGAATCCCTGCCGGTAGGCCGGCAGGTTTCAACCATCTTCAGCAGCTGGTGTCTGCTCCGGTGGGGCTTCCTCGGGCCCAAGTAGGTACCTTGGAAGCAATTTCTGGTCAGGGTGTTGGGCTCGGTGTGGTGCCAGTCCCTGTATATGGCTATACAGGGATTGTCCGGCGCGCCGGAACATGGTCTTGGCCAGGCGATCCACAAAGCTGTCGAAGCTCTCCATGCTCAAGTCCCGTTGGATGACGTCATTTCCCACATATCGTGAGGCGTCTGTGATGCACCGCAAGGTCAGCGACTGTTGAGCTCTGAGTCGCTGCCAGTTGCACTCTCCTACCAGCACGTACCATGCTGGGGCTGCATATGTTAGGCGGGATTTGATGTACGTCTTATACACTCCGAGTTTCACTCGTAGTGGGCGTCGGGACTTGAGAATCGGTCGCAGGAGTGCGCAGGCTGCGCGGGTGTTCTGCACGACGTTCTTGATGTGATGGGCCATAGAAAGTCTTCTATCGATTGTCACCCCTAGGTATTTCATCGTGGGTGGCCACTCGATAGTCTGGCCAATCAGTGTCAGCTTCGGTGGCATCTTCTTCGAGTTGCTCACGCTGATCGCCTGGGTTTTTGGTGACGTTGACCGAGAGTTGCAAGTTATCCAGCCAGGGAGGAAGCATGTCCAGTTGGCGCTGCATCTTGAGCGCCGCGTGAGACGCGGTGATGGAGGTGGTAAGGTACGCGGCGTCGTTGGCGTACAAGGCCAGTGTGGCCCCTTCCGCCAAGGGGATGTCATCCGTGTATCGAGTTCGTTCAGAACGGTTGGTGTATTTATACCCCGCTACCCCCAGTGTTGCTATTGTTGAAACCCGAAAATAATAAAGTTGATGATGCAAAATTCAATTGTTCATTAATTATACAACCCCTGTTGTTGTACCTAATTATTTCCATCTATTCTATTAATTACTTATATATATAATACAAACGCTTGGGGTTTCAACGTAGATAACTAACTCTAATCGTGATCTTTTGGGGGCGTTATTGTTATCATTTTTAATAAATCTCTATAATAATAAGAAAAATAATTTAAAACCTGATAGTGGCCACGCAATCGCATGTCAAATGCAACAATCACACGGTTCACAGGTAACAATTTCTACAACATTGCACTCGCATTCCTATTTTCCATGAAACTTCGATGTTTAATGCGAGGGTATACTTTGAAGCCGTTAGCTCCGATGAAATCGACGGGGACGAACTCGGCACGCCTACGAACACTGTACATAGGACTGTATTCAGGAGCGAAGCTGTGGACCTTGAAACCAAGTACATATTACGTAAAACAAAACTTGTACAATATTTTTAATAATGTTTATGTTCAATCTAATTTAACTTAAATAAACCTCATTTCAGTAAAGTAATTAAATTAACGTTTTGTTATGACTGGTAGCAGACTTTAGTTGCTGTTAGAGCGTATTAGTAATATTTTTAACCGACTTAAAAAAAAGGAGGATGTTATACGTTCGGCTGTACATATGTTTTATGTATGTTTTCAGATATCTCCGTCAATTGTGGATCGATTTTGAAAATTCTTGTTTGTTTGAAAGGAGGCACTCTCGGGGTGGTCCCATTGGCACCAAGTCAGAATCTGATAAGGGGATCCCATGAAAATCGAAGGAAATCCTCAAATTTTATAGGCATGTCCATGTATTCACCAATTTCTCCATCAATTGTGCACCGATTTTGAAAATTCTTCTTTTGTTTGAAAGGGTCTACTCTCGAGGTTGTCCCTGATGCTGTCTGTTCGTTTCGGCTATCACAAATTATTAAATATTTTCCGTAAATAAAAATCGACTTTTCACTTGACACAATACGTGTAATCAACAAATCACCGTCTCCCTGACAACCAGAACAGAAAATATAAAATGTACAAAGGAGTCCGTAACAGTTCCATTGTCACCAGGAAGTCAGACTCTGATGAGGGGATCACATGGAAATCGAAAAAAGCCGATATGCAAACTTTTGAGGTGGGTTTTATTTTTCAATGAAAATCTTATAATTGTTATAATTATTAATACAAAGATCGAACACTCAGAAAAAACACTCAGAAAAAATTCCTTCGATCCGGTCGGATTCGAACCGACGTCTTCTTGCATACCGTGCCAGACGCTATACCAACTAAGCCACGGAACGAACCAACGGACCTCACGAATTTTTCTATGTGTTTGCGTCGTGTCTTTGTACTTGGTCTTTCAACGACTTTTTAGTCGTAGCGCCATCTATGAGAAATCTATTACAGATTTATTACCCAGTTAGTACCTTTACAGCTACCAGTCCTGGCGAGAGATGTCGCTATTCACTGTGTTAATTAAATTTTTATTGAATTTATATTCAATTATTTTTTGTGAAATTACTCCACTAGTTTGTTATAATTATTAATACAAAGATCGAACACTCAGAAAAAACACTCATAAAAAATTTTTTCTCCACTAGTTTGTTATAATTATTAATACAAAGATCGAACACTCAGAAAAAACACTCATAAAAATTTTTTTCTGAGTGTTCGATCTTTGTATTAATAATTATAACAAACTAGTGGAGTAATTTCACAAAAAATAATTGAATATAAATTCAATAAAAATTTAATTAATCTTATAATTATTAATAGTCAAATTCTTCTAAGGAGAACTGTTTAGATATAATAAAAATTAAATCACACCTAAATATTGATTGATTATTTTTGATACTGTTATATATTCTCAATGAAATAAAAAAGAGGAACGTTACCTGAATATTAAAATAACAAACACGACAAAAGAGACAGAAAGAACTATTATATATATTCTAAATAAGATGGTTAAAAACACTTACAAATGATTAGACACACACACACTCGGTAATAAAAATTGTAAGTAATATTATTTGATATTCAGTAGCAACAGATTATATATTAGATATTTGATATTCATTATGGTTCCTATCGTTAGATATTCGACCAATAACGTTGCCCT
>NW_020653900.1:3633249-3705359 GCF_003589595.1 Hyposmocoma kahamanoa | reverse complement strand
GTAGCCTTTGTTCTACTCAAGTCCCATCTACATAACATCTTTAATCAAAATTCATCAAAGTTGGTTAACAGACAGAGTCACTTTCGCATTTATAATTTTAATTTGGATTGTCATTTTATACAAAATATTACTTTATTCCTCTACAAAGAGTGTTCATTATAATTTACTTCAACGCAAGACGTACAATTAATGATGTGCCTTGAAGCGAAAAATCAGAACAGGCGAAAAAAACACGTATAAAAAATCCGCTGCTCGAACCGTTATAATCTATTATACGCGTAAATATATCAGTTACAGTATGGGTGGCACACTGCCTGTTCTCTAAGTAATATAAGCTGAAAATATCTTTTATATTTTTCCAGTTTGTTACAAAGGTATTTCGCCGTGAACTCGGGTTACTAAAAGAACAAAATGTCGCTTTTGTAACAGGTATTCTTCCTGTTAGCAAGTTCATGGCTCTGTGAACGTTTTTGGTAATAGAAGTTAAACACTGTTATTTTTCTGGTATCAGGTTTCAATACTCAAGTACCACAAAATTCAAGGCTAGAGTGAATAGACGTATTTTAAAAATTGTCAACTTATGTCCCAGAGTGACGGATGCAGTGCCAGTGATAGATCTTAGTGATTTAAAGCGCTGTGTCGTACTGCAACTATTATGGACATGCGTGTCGCTTACCACCAGGCGCACGACTGTTCGTCCCGTCACTTAGTATCATAAAGAAAATGAAACAAAAACTATTCGATGAATCTTAAAATCTGCTTATCAAATAGGAAGTTACATGTTTTACGTACAATAGACAAACAATTGGTCCTAATCGCACGCGGACTCCGCTTCAGAGCTCTTTGATATTTTAATCGAATCGTTCGATTGATATTGTTCTCGAATCGAAGGGCGCTTTCCGAGCTATTCGGAAAATTCCGAGTTAAATGTTCTATTCGGATACGATATCGTTATCCAACAGCGTTTACGGAGTTAGTCGGTGATATTATAAGAAAAATTAAAATCTTTTTATATACATTTTTAAAAGCTTAAAATAGAGGAATGCATTAGTCTTGCGTTAAAATAAATTAATAAAAACAAACTTTAACTTTATTTAAAATGAGTCTTCGTCGGGCTCGACCTGCGGCGCGTGGTCGGGGTCCAATTACAGGGTGTGCTCATGCTGTGGCACAGCGGTTAGTTTTATGGGTGCTTGATGAGGAGGTTCGACTCCCGATTTGGGCTAATTTAAGAAACGAATATTTCTAAGTTGTATTTGGTCTGAGTGTTCTGGGTATTGCCCTCAGAGTTATTGTTGTTCTGGTATTCATAATACACGAACTTCGGCAGAAGTTTGGCACTTTTTCCACCTAAATACGTCTCTTTGGCATAGCTTCCAAAAACAAGGAATCTAACAGAGAGATACAATAACGCTGTTATAAGTAGGTAAATTAAGTAGGTATCATATTTCCACTACATCGAGAAGTATGCTCTTACATTTTTACAATTGTGAGATCTTGTGCCTGCTCGTAATCTGCTCGGCACTTATGACTTAGTTTAAAAAAATTAAAATAGGTCTTTAATTGCAACCATATTTCAAAATTGCAAAAATATATTTTGACCACTAATTATTATCAGACGATCCTTGAAATCATTTCTTGTCAATTTTCTGCTCGAGGGAAGCAAATTTTTTCAACAGCCCTTTACATCAAAAAACAGAACGCTTGTACTTGGGCGGCTATATCGAAAAACGGCGAAAAAATATGTTGACCGCAAATTATTATTAAACACTCATAGAGATCCCGATATGCTGATTTTCAGTCGAATTAGAGCAAATTTTTATCTGCCGCTAAAAAAGTTAGTTGGCAACCATATTGACAAAAAAGGCGAAAAAGAAATTTTGACCGCGAATTATTATCAAACACCTATAGAAATCCCTACATGCCGATTTTCAGTTGAATTAGAGCAAATTTTTATAAACGCTTGTATGGCGGCCATGTTGAAAAATGGCGAAAAACTAACAATAAGAGAAGTCCATATTACATTCTAGCTTTGTAAACAATAGGACGTTAATTCGATAACTTTATTCTGAATAACGTTTGTACCCTTTGCCGATCGAGAAGTTAGAGTAGGTAATCCTACGGGTGTGACGTCATTTCGGTTCGGATTCGAATACGACAGTTTGACGTTCGATCCGGGTGTTGTGAATAAAAACGAAAAGAAATCGGTCGACAACGTCGAAAAAATCATAAGATTCGGAATCGATTACTTGCAGCACTAGCATGACAGGGAGCGACTTGCGTGAGAATCGACATATAAGCGCGCACACACAGCAATATCACGCGCATCTTTGTCGCTTCTGGCGCAATGTTTGCGCCTATGTTTATCTAGTATTTGCATTTGGATTTCACTCAAGCATTGAATAGTAGTAAATTGTAGTTTTCGCTAAACTCATATGCCAGGTGTGTATTCCATTCCACGACTGTGCACATAAGGAAGGATAGTAATAAGTAAGTGACTAATAAAGCAAATGGTAGGGGTGGAACTAAATTATAACGATACATTAAAAAAAACAAAACAAAAAACCTGTAACTTGTACTTTCTTTACATCTATGTATGTACAAATAAACTTAATTTATACTGGCGTGACCTCCCTCATTTCAGGAGAAGTAATTTTTCAGAAAACATTACGCAGTTTCGCAAAATTACCTGGCAATTTTCAATACCTCTTCTGAGAAAAGAATAACTTTCGTATATTTTTTATTTAACTAAGGGCACCGACAGTAATTTTTAGTAGCAGTAGAGCTCCTTGTGAAAGAGTTCGTCCAGGGAAGTACTGCCACCTTATCTATTTCTGCCGTCAAGCTGTAATGTCAACATTACTGTGTTTCGGTTTTAAAGGGTAAGGGTGCTGGTGAAATTACAGGCACATTTTTTCATTTATTTTCCAAAACAAAATTATTTACATTGGTCCTTAAGTCGAACCTATCTACTGCAATCCCTTTAACGGGTTTATACGTAGGTTGCTAAAGTCATCGCATAGCATAATGCGCATAATTATAACTTGCGTATAATTTATATCTGAGGATGACGGGCTCTGTGGCAGCGCCCTTCAGATCTTTGCGATTTAAAGCTCTGAGTGGTAGTGCAACTGTATGGACAGGCGTGTAGCTTACCACCAGGCGTACGACTTGTTCGTTCCGTCACTTGATATTATAAAAAAAAACAGATTATTTTTTTATGATACCATTAGACGGTACGAACAAGTCGTGTGCCTCACCAGTACTTTTACCCCTTTTTAGGATACGGTTAATATAAGTTTAGATCACTGGAACATTTTAATATTAGAAGTTTTATAGTTTGGTAGCAGTAGAGCTCCTTATGTAAGAGTTCGTCCAGAGAAGTACTGCCACCTTATCTATTTCTGCCGCCAAGCAGTATTATGATCATTATCGTGTTTTGACATTGAAAAGTAAGAGTGAATCACGTGAATTATAAGAAAAAAGAAAGTGCGGCTATGACAGTTGTATGATGAGTGTGTAAATTTGCATGCACAAATGTGCAGACCTGTGAAAAACTTCGGTAGGGATTCGACATTTCGCCTGGTGTAAAAGAAAGGTAAAATACGAAAATAAGGAGATTTATTTAGTTATGTATTTGCATTTCATTTAGTCTTAAGTGTTATAGTACACAAACTTGGAACTATGGTAGGGACTACGTGTGATACCCTGTAAGGGCGCAGCAAAATACACTTATGATATAATATACATTTTAACCATGGTATTATAATTTTTTCCACTATACAATTGTTAACTATGTTTAAGACTTTTAATATTCATAATTTTAGAGTAATAATAATGTTGTTGTCAATGAATAATAATTCAGATAATAAACTATAAAAGCTAATGACAAGTTTTAAACCTTAATCTCATATCTTTAAACAGGACAATTTCATGTCCAATTTGTATTTGTCAAAATTCAATTTATTTATTTGCAATTTAAACTGTAAATTGTAAATTCGTGCACAGAAACAGTTAACGCGAGATTGTTCGCGTTCGTACGTCTTATACTTAGTTATGACAAAAAAATACAGCAGCAGACATAAAATCCAATTACAGGCATGTAAACATTCTCATTCATAGATAATCGAAACGTTTATTTCCGATAAAAGCATTAAGAACTGAATATGAAACATTTGAAAATACATTCGTGGCACAATTAACTAGAAAAGCATCGACTTACAATTATATGGACGTCGGGTCCGCGCTAAAAAGTGTCCGAACTTATAGGGCGTTAAAATCGTATACAGAGCGTCATTCACGCTTTAGTCTTCATTTGTTCGACTGACAGCGAAGCAAGCAAAATTAGACAGTACTGCGATGACATTACAATTTAAATTCAACGTTTTAGCTTTTTCATAATTCTTTACATGTCACTACGTTTAAATAGGTTGACTTGGGACATTTTTTTCGTGGTTTTTGTATTAGACACGTCGTCCATATAATTGTAAGTCAATGTAGAAAAGTGAAAGAATTCACTCTATATATTTTTGTGACAAAATTTTCATTTCATCTCCGTCTCATCTGATGGAAAATGACGATAAGGTCGACGGAGCAATCCTAAATAATGCTTTTTCACTGTCGCTTTTAAAAAGACCAAGTTCTAACGTTCAGGGAATAAGTCTGTAGGCATAGACAGCCCCTCCATAGCAGTTCGCCGTGTAAAAGTGAAAGCGTAACGCTTCGTTCGAATCTTTAGAATTTCACGCACGCCTTCCGTGATATATCCTGTAGAATATCGATAAACGGGCAACTTTACGGCGGTGTTCAAGTCTTTGCAGCTTCGCCTCTAATAAATCCGAATCACCTATAAGAATCTTGACACGCTTTTCAACGTCATCCAAAGTGATCGGTAATTTGATCAACAAAACAATAAATCACAAGTAGTCTTAGATTAATATTTTATTACATATAACAAGTAACTACATAACAACAATAACACTAAAGGAGTAATTCCCAATACCACAAACAAATGAATTATACAATTTGATCGTTAAATTATACACAGATTTTATAATTATATTATATTTTAATTTTCGCAATACAATAAATTAATCGAATAAAGCTTCTCTTTATCGTTAGATGTTCTACTTGACAGGTAGATGTGCGTGATTTTTCATTCTAGCCCACTAAGAATCATTCCCGCTCATGTATCTATTTTATCTCACCAATCACACTACAACAAGGAGACAACTTATCCAATAAGGATAATTCAAACTCACGTGTCTATTTTTATGTTCTACCAATCACATTTCAGTGCAACGACAAAAAATTCAAATGTCCGTAACGGTTAGTCCAATTGCACTTTATAAAAAAATAAACACATGTTCAAATAACGTAAATGTAGTTCGTAAATGTCGTTCACAAAATTAAGGATTTGCCATATTACATACAGCCCACTTTCTTCGTGTTCTTAAAGACCGAAGGAGAAATTGTTTCGAGTTTTCTTAATTAAAACAATAAACCTGAAAGTACACCGGTACGTATAACTGAACGTGACATCATAATGGTGTGACCATAATTTCTAGAGTTCCTAGTTCAGACGCTTTTATTTTTAATGTATGTTTTATTTGTGGACAGTGTCTAGAAAAATGGTTCAATAATGTAAACGATACAACAGCTTACAAAATTTATATTTTGTATAATGGAAAAAAAAAACGTTACAATTAGGTATTTCGACACAATAAATTGTACCTGTTTTACGGAGTGCGTTGAATGGCGGAATGGCGGCCGCGAGGAACGCAGTAGCCTGGTAGGTTCCGTGACGCTGTTTGCTATGCGTGTGAGCACACTAAGGGTCGCATTCTAGAACTCTACTCAATGCCCAAGTCAGGATTTGAGCAGACTTGAGTATGATTTCAAGCACTGGAAATACGACCCTAATGGCAAGGACTTGAGTATGATTTTCAGTACTCACTGCAATACTCAAGTCCTGACTTGAGTATTGAGTAGAATTCCGGAATACGACCCTGAGACGTAGAGAGTGAACAAATCCTTTATTTGGAAAAGGCGTTAAGGGCATTTATTTTCTATTTATTTGATAGTTTGTTTCATGTAATTTATTAGTAGCAGGAATATGTTGTGTGACGTTTGATTCGAAGTTACATTTGGACATACATGTTGAGAGTATTATCAATAAAAAATTTAAGTGTGACTTCCTTCAGTCCTTTGTTATGCGCTGTGGCTAACAGTGTTAGTTACTCGTTAAGTCACTATTTGTTATTTATAATTACTCTACTTATAATGTGTAACTGTTTGTTGACCTCAATAAATGAAAAATAAAAGAAAAAAAAGAAATGAGAAAGTCTTTCCAAAAACAGATCTCATGGTAACAATTATCACAGTGCAATTTCAAATTTTAATCCTGGTAGTATTATGAAAATACTCTTACTTAGGTATTTAAGACTAAACACAAAGTTAAAACTGAATTTGTGCTGGCTTGGATTTTGTACGATTAGTGTTTATAATTATGATGAGATTATTAATTTTGATAAGATTTACTCACTTAAACCTCATCAAAATTATGTAGTATGGGAAAATTTACGAAAAATAAAACCGTTAATTTGAAATTGAATAAATAATTAACAAAGTTCCTTGTTCTTACACTTGTACTAGATTCGGTGGTCGGGAACAGCCTCTCTCTGCCGACCGTTGTGCAAGCCATGGTCGGCAGCGAGAGGGCGTGGAGTGCGATGCTTCTTTCTGCACCGACGAATTGTCGCGAAAAGAGGCGGTGAAGCGGGAGCGATAGGAAAACCCTTCATCTCATCCTGAGCGCCGCAAACGTTTAGGGCGCAGGCGGCTGGCCTATGCCCTCCAACTGCCGCCCTGGCAGTGAACCCTGGGTAGCGAAAACGGGGGCTTTGTCACCCACAGGATAAGGGTTCACGGGTTGGTTGGCGTGCCAAGTATTCCCGGCATGCCACTAACGATGGAGGGGGGACAGTAAAGTCCTGTAAAGTCTCCACTTGCCACTCGTCAAGTTTAAATATTAAGGTTTAAACTTAATTCAACTTGTTGAGTTTATTTCTAATTATTTGATACTTTTTGAGCGTTACAATAATAATATAATGAATACTTAGAATGAATAAATACATTAAATGTGGGAATGGAATTACAATCTTTGCTCTCCCCAAATTTATAACCTTAATTTTTGGGGATTTCGGATAACTTGCATTGGCAACGCTGCAAATCGGAGGGAAGAATCGGACGTGCATTTCGTCTCTACGCAAAAGTATGGAGAGCGCGCCTTCAGACAATCGGATCGGTAATAAAATCGGACGCTATTTCCGACCCGAACGTGATTGAGTGTTCGTACAATTATATCGTACGAGCGCCTTCCGGTAGTCCGATCAGACTATCGGATTCGACTATCGGATGGTAGAAATGGACGTCTATTATCGCACTAATACTCGACATAGTCGATAAAATCACAGACCGTGGGAAGCAGCCATTCAGTTTGTTGGGCCAGTAATAATTGTAAGCAAACATTAATTACATTTTAATTAAATTTCACAGTATATAAGATTTGCATTCCTGATGTCATATTATTAATCATTTGAATTACATAAATATTAATAATAACAATAAAAATAAGATAATAACAATAACAATGAAGTCATGGAATCTTAATGGTATGAGAAGCCGTGGTAGCTAACAATATGACCTACTGCCTCTCAAGCAGATGCCGTGAGTTCGATTCCAGGCTTTCACCTCAGAGCTTACATCCGAAATTTAATTTGAAATTGACCATGAGTTTTTGTAAAGGAAAACATAGTGATGAACACTGCACGTCAAAGATGGTTCACAACCTTCGGAAAACGTGTGAAATCTCGAACCCTTGTAGGGTCAGCAGCGTGAGAGAAGACCCATGCCTAGCAGTGGGACATATAAATGGGTTGGTGATGATGATAAGGATAGGAATGCATGTCAAAATCTTTAAAAATTTAATACAGGATCGCAGGTTTCAAAATTTAAATGACAATAGCTCATGCACAATATAAAAAAATATTTATCACAAGTAATTCACGCCGTAAACTTTTAAATTGAGGTTTATGTGATTTTTATTAACGTTTCGAGTTCTTAGGTTTTCGCGATTGTTACACATAGGAAATGAAGCTATTTTTCCGGATTTAAATCGCGTATATTTTTTTCAAACACACCGGCGTTTCGGGCCCTTTACAAGTCCTATGGTCACGGTTGACTGTTTTATTAACGTTATTATATAAATTATTACACCAACGCAATTAATCCTGTGAAAGTTCAAGTTCAGCTAATTATTGGGTGAAATAATTTGAAGCCGGTAAACAAACCCGAAATCCGACGACGAGCCAAATATTCAGCCCCTTTTCATCTTATTTAATCATTAAGAAAGCATAAATCCTTCAAGTTTTTTGTATCTTAATAAAGAACCCTTTTATGTTTGATCAGAACGTATTTCGGATTTTATTTTAATTAATTACGTTGGATTTTTTATTAGCAATTCATATAGCAGAGAGACTTGGCTGCGGTAACATTTTTATTTGTGATACTAAGTACCGGAATCAACGAATCGTGCACCTGACGATAAGCTACACGCCTATCCATAACGGTTGCAGTGCCACTAAGAGCTTTAAATTGCAAAGATCTGACGGGCACTGCCACTGCGCTTGTTTGTGCCTTTTTTTGTAAAAAATAAGTGCGCATTTGACCTCCTTTCTCACCTGATGGAAAGTGGCGATGTAGCATGCACACCAAAATAATGCCATTCACTCACGCCTTGAAAAGGTCCAAGTATATTATTCAGGGACCAAATTTGCAGGCAAGGAATTCCACTTCCATAGCTGTTCACTATATAAACGTGGAAGCAAGACTCTTCGTACGAATCCTTGGAAATTCCACAGGAGTGGAACCCCAGTCTATGGCTGGTCCCACGATGATAGAAAGGGGAAGGCGGAATTAAATCGTGCAATTATATGTAGCTATCATATATAATTCTTATACATAACTATTCGTATTATAAATATAACTGTAGCGGGACGTTAGTTCTACTAAATGCCGCTAGATAGCATTGACCGTACTGTATGAAATTCTGGATCGTAATGTTAAGATTTTCCATCTGAACATTAAATAGCTAAGATAGAAGTCAACTACAAAATGTCCTTCACAAAAATAAAAGTACGAATGGATTCGACTTGTATTGCCTTACTTGCGAACAGGTAGCAACCAGGATCCACCGGACTGCTGTCTCGTACTTTTTTTGTATAATTAACGATTAAAGAAAAATTCATTGTTTTTGTTATAACAAGGTTTTACTTCGCCTAACGGACCCCCATCGCCATGCACGGTGAACCTCGTTACATAACTATTTCGTTTTGATTTTTGCCTTTTCGATATAGCAAATTATTGATATCTTAATCATAATATTTACTTAATTGAATATCTACAATGAATGATATTCATATATTTTCTATTTACTTATTTACTTATATATGTATTGCAAATAATGTTAGTGCTATATAGTAGTAATTACATGGGTAATAAATACAAACATACCCCTTTGGAGTGGTGTAGCAAATAGTTGGTTCTCTCTAATATTTAATTATATAAAACTTAGACATTAGAGTACTTAAAATAGAAACAAAATTCACAAAAAGTTAGTAGGAAGCAAAGTGTATTGTTACACATCACACCACACCACATCATCTTATAGGAGAGTCCACGAAATCTCTGACACTGGAGAGTAGCACCTATTTATCAAATGAGATTTTAACGGTTTTAAGTATGTTGTCATTTTCTTTTTTCATAAGTGGGTCTTTGTAGATGTGTATTATAAATTAATATACCAACATTAATATCTGTAGAGATTTATATTAATTTATAATAAAATGCAGAACCTCGGCAACTGTGTAGAAATGTTACACTACTTAGCGGTTTTTATCCAATGTACCATGGCGAGTTATTCTCTGAAGAATTATTCAACCTTATTCCTCCCTCCCTTTTCCTGCTCCGTAGCCACCGTTTCACCACTTGTCGTATTTAATCGCGAACTAGTTGACAAATGAAATTTGCATCCAGAGTACGTATTCGCTACATCTTACATATGGGTTCCTTCAAACGAGGCGTAAAGAGGCATCTTGTAGGCATGCAGAGTGAGAGCAGTGAAAGCACAACGCTGCACTAGGTTCCTTCACGTTTGTATACCACTTTCCGTTTAACATCAGGTGGAGTGAATTCATCGGCCTATCACGTATAAAAAACAAAATACCGCTTTATACCGGACTTTCTCTAAACATTTCTAATCTCGAAGTCAGTTGTACTAGTTTTGTATATTGACGTACACTTCTAGCGAATTCAAAAAGATCTATTTAGATCTTTTTGAATTTGCATACATACATAACATAGAATGCCATGTTGTCTAACAATAGGTAAGTAATAAGTAAAAGTAGTAAGTAAAAAAAGTAGCAAGTTTGATGTTATTAACAACAGTATCTAATCAGTAATTGCTGATACGAAGACCGAATATACACCAGGAAAAATTCCTTTCATCCGGCAGGATTCGGACCAGCACCTGTTTGCTAGACCGTTCACTTTTCAATTGAGAAGCAATTTTAAAAATTCACTTGAAGAACAACCACTGGATTTGGATTTCAATTCTGTAGTTGATAATGTGCCATCACCATCATCAACAGCCTATCGTAGTCCACTATTGGACATAGGCTTCTCCCAATGCGCGCCATTTCGTTTCTCAGTTCCTCAGTTTCGGTCTTCAGTTCGTCACATTCATCTGCTGCCAGCAGCTCTTCACAAATCGTCACTCCATCAGACCAGAGGGCGTCCTACACTACGTTTGCCGAGCCGTGGTCTCCACTCAAGAACTCGCTTCCCCCATCGGTTATCGGTTCTTAGACAGATATGGCCAGCCCACAGCCACTTCAGCTTACTTATTCTACCAGCTATGTCGACGACCTTGGTTCTCTGTCGGATAAGCTCGTTCTGTACCTTATCCTTCAAAGAAACTCCGAGCATAGCTCGTTCCATAGCTCGCTGTGCGACTTTCAACTGGTGAACGAACCGTATCGTGAGTGTCCACGTCTCGACTCCGTATGTCATAACAGGTAGAATGCAGTGATTGGAATCTTTTATTTTCAAACTTTGAGGTATGGGTGACGAGAAGATTCGATCAATCGCTACCCAGCCAAGCTGAATTCTTCTGTTGGCTTCCCTCTCGAATGTTGTGTAATATATTCTTATTCTCCGTATAAATAGCGTTATAATAATATACGGTGAATGAAACATTGATATTGTAGCAAATCGCAGCACTCGCTACAAATCTTTTTTGTACATATCGTCTGTCTAAAGGTAAAACTACATTAGTGACATTTGCCACAAAAAGTCTTCAATTTATAATAAGTAAGAAAATCACTATCATTCTGCAAGTGAAGCTCAATAACAAAAAACCTATAAACTTCATAAGAGTTTTAGCTGCAGAAAGATGATGAATTCTTACAACTGGTACATAATTTGGAATTTTTTTGTGGCAAATCTCACTTATGTGGTTTTGCCTTTAAGCGAATGATATATTTTAGATAGTCTTTCTAACAGTTCAGTTTTATGTTGAAATTCTAAATTTAAATGTACTTGTTTTTGGCGTCTTTTAAACTGTAAGCAAACTGTAAGCACGTTTCCTATGGTCTTGCGTACACCTCAATAGCACCCACCCGATACTCGTGGATACAGTCCGCTACTATGATGAAACCTGCGTGGCGAATTGTGGCTTAAAATTTATCTCTCTCTTTCTCTCCTAGAGAAGATCCTTTTCTGGAGGAGAGGAGATGATAACAAAAAACCTAAGCTAATACACTGTAATGACCTGTCGAAAAGACAGCCGACTGACGTCTAGTGTAATTCTCACGAAACGTGCCAAAAGAACATAATATGACCTATTTAGATAACAATCTGGTGTTAATTAACAATATGAACTTTATTAAAATGTACCAACTCGACCCAACTAGGTACTTGCTACATTTCTACACGATGTGTTTGATAGGGTTCATAAAAGTGTTAAATAAGAAATGCCTTTGGAAGTTTTATAGCGTCTGCTGAGCAGAGCAAGCACGTTCTTCGCGTTAATACCAACATTTTGCTGGTAGCTTACAGTTGTCACAATATTTTACTTGTACCTACGGCTTGGAAACATAATTTGAAAAAAATAAAATGTTAATTGCAATATTCTCGATATTAAATAACTTTTGTAACAACACTTATGTATTGATCGACTCGATGCGACTTGAAGAGGGGCCAGGCGCGAGCGCGATGTTGCGACAGAATGCTGCGGCTTACCTAAGAGCGTTTGTGCACTACTTCCGATTCGTATCAGTTCCGAATCCGAGAAATGACGGTCCGAAATGTCACTGGGATCATTTTATCTCTAGGTGTACAAGCGATTATCGTATTTTCTTGGATTCGGGACGAACTTAGTGCACAAGCGGCATCCGAAGTGGGTCCGAGTTTTCTAGATTTATAAAGTCTCGGATTCCGCGATAACCGCGACTCTCGTGGCGAATTCGGTTATTGCTATAAGCGTCAGCGTGGAGCGTCCAGAATCTTGAGCGAACCAGATCAATACGAGAAAGTTCCATAGTGTGCACGCTATCGCTTCGCGCGTCAGCGTTTGATACAAATTATTTTGTTTTTATTTGTTGTTTGGTTAATACTGAAAGCAGAATAGTTATTAATTTGCAATATTATTATTGTTGCTACATATTTGAAGTACATTCCACTAAACACATTAAACAACATTAAGTATTTAATTCGTAAAAACAATTCTACTTGACTTGGTAATGAGTGACCACAGAAGACGCTGTAAGCGAATTACCAAACTTCGTGGGTGTATTTTGACTCTTTAAATTTGACGTTTTCAGCAAATTGACGCTTCAGGCGTGGCGACATTTTCTTGGCAGAAGCTTAAGGATACTTAAGGACACTGTAATAGGCGTCAGTGTGCGCTTGCATGTAGGGATGCCGAAGGATCTCTTGCCAAGCCTCCCCTTCAGTGGACGCCGGGCCTTAAAGCTCAATTTTGAAAGTTTTATTTTGGACAGTGACTTAGAGCTTTACCACAGATTACCACTATGTTTATTAATAGATTCTGTATGATTTTACAGTAAGAAATGAAATAAAATTAATTATTGGTAATAATGTTATACGTTAGAAGTCAGTGGCTATATCATTCAATTTGTAAAATGAACAATTGTCTATTACGCTACATTACATTTCAAGTCAGTGTTAAAATTGATTATAAAATAAATAATACATAGAATTGCATCTACAACAGTCACATTTACATTATTACGCCATAAAATAATAATAATAAAATAAATTTCAATAACAAATAATCAAAGATATATCACAATACGATAGTCATTAATTACATTGCGACATTAGATTTTACAAAATGAGGAATTTTTTAAAGTTATAGAACTGTGTTTCTAAAAGCCATATATTTGATTTAATCTTAAAGCTACACGGTGAAACTGTATCTTTGATATCTTTCGGTATCATATTGTATACTGGTACCTACTCCTATTACGTAGACAGACTGTTCTGGATTGGTTAATTTTTAAGGTCGTTATAGCGCGTATTGCTGCGTAGTACATACCTCGAGTTAATACCCTTACGATGCGCTGATATATTTCTAAGTATGGACAAAGGTACCTTTGTTGTATTAGTAGGCCGAGAAAGGTTACTATTTAATATTTTTTTAAATAATTGCGCCGATAGATCATCAGATACTCCCGCTTGCACCACCAATTTAAATTTTGAATGAGCTCTCCCCTTTACACATGTATTTAAGTGCTTACTTGGTAATTTGCAGCTGTTAGCCACAAAACAATATCAGTGACGTTAAGAAGAACTTGTATTTACAAATATAGTTATAGGCACTTTAGTTTCTATGTCAGCGAATAGGTAATGTTTTTCTATTTTTAAAGCGTCTGATTTTGCTCCGCCCCAGTCCACGCCCGGTGTTGGGGTTGATATAGATACAGATTCATAGTGTTGTTTATTACGGTGCGACATTCTTTATTTCTAGAGGATACTCATGCGGAATCGAGTAATGTTCATATTTATGGTACAACACATGATCATAAGACACAAGTATTTTTATCACTTGAAAGTCACGCACACACACACACACACACTCAATCAATTGCACTTCTATTGTACTGCCTAATTTATCATACTTAATTAAGTAACTCAGACTTTGTTTTAAATTTTGTCTGACCAACATCACATTTTTATAATAAAATGTATATATGATGATATGATACATGTATAATGTTATTGATTTTTAAGGACGTAGAGATCTGGCGACCTTTAATACAGGATGAACCTAGTTCAGGCACCAGTCTCTTCAAATATTGTGGTCTATAACATATGTACATCAATTAATGTATGTGTACAGTGTAAACTTTGTAGAGAAAATGAAGATGGTTATTATTATTATTATTAAATGAAGAATATAAAAATAATATGAATTATAAGAAACAAATTACGTATATCGTAGTCATAGAGTGAACCGTTTTAACGCTCGGTATGTGATTTCTATGTAGTTTTTCAGGACGAAGAAAAAAATGAGGTGTAAAATGCAGTAAACACTGCAGTAGCAGTAAAGCTCCTTGTAAATGTTATGTCGGGTGACGGGCGCAGTGACTGTGGCGTCGCAACTGTTATAGACAGGCGTATCGCTTACCACCTGGCGTACGACTTGCTCGTCCCGGCACTTGGCATTATTTAAAAAAAAAGGGTGCGATATCTCTACAATACAGCGGTGAGTTTAGTATTTAGATATGTACAATACATCGAAAAACTAAATGAAAACACAAATATAATATGAAAGAGAAAGATAAAAGTATAAGATTAGAAAAGAGTGTATCAGTAATTAATCTTTAATCTTACTAAACGTGCATGTGAAAAAGAGGCCAAGTTCCGAACAACAAACAAGCGGGTCCGTCAGCTTCGCCGATAACAAAATTGAGATCTAAGTGGCTGCCAACTTCTAAGTGGGTTCCTTGAAACTTACCTAATGTTGTGACCTTACTTGACGCCGGGTTACGGCTGACGGACCTTACGGTCGCGGACTGACTGAAACTCAAACTCAAATAATTTTTACTCCAAAAGTGAGCAAATTATACATGAAATCGTCACATCCCAATGCAGATTCCCCTAAAAAGAAGGAATAAGAAACTTTAAGGGTATATTTTTGTAAATAAACATTTGTACAAAGACTATGCCAACCAAATCCTGAAAATAATGGAAACCAGCTGAACTAAAAGTATAAAACGAATTTAATTTTTTATAGAATATCAAGTGACGGGACGAACAAGTCGTGCGCCTGATGGTAAGCTACACGCCTGTCCATAACAGTTGCACTGCCACTCAGAACTTTAAATTGCAAAGATCTGAGGGATACTGCCACTGCGCCCGTCACCCTAAGACATTAAGAATAAAATATCTAACTTTGCATACAATTTTTATATGGTGATATTTCTCTTTAAACACTACATTGAACTTGCAAAATTTTGTTTTTCAACTGAAGCTCTGTAGTTATTAAATTCACACTTATCCCAAAATTTTAAAATTGCCCAGCGGTTTCACGACGCTCGCTGTCCCATCAGTCACCATCGGGCGCTCGTCAACGTCGGATCTGTGTTAAATTTTCTCCGCATGTTTTTATTATATTATATTTCAGCGCGCGCGTTGCGGAACGCGAGGTGCGATCCCCTATACCTCACCCCCTAAATGTAGGCTCGTATTAAAAAACCTCGCCTTAACTTTGAAAATATGGTCAAATACTTTGTAGTAAAAATGAATGAATGAAATGAAGAGACAAAAGAAAATTGCAAAAATTCTTCGCTTTGATATAAAGAGGGTCTTCGTCCATTTTTATCGTAAGTGGCAAAGATGAATTGAAATCTTATACTTTGCGTGCTGTTGACATTTTCAAAGATAAAGATTAGGTGAAAATTGTGTTCTATTTTAAGGTGACAGCCAAAGGTCATTGCCATCAGTGCTATCCGCCAAGCGAGGGTGATGAAGCCGTGCTTTAAAATCATTAGCGTTGCACGCTATCTGGCATACGCACAAGTTTGGGGTGGTCGCTTTGTGTGCGACGCAGCGGAATAGCAATCTGTACTTTATAGAACCTATCAGCCTTTACATAATTTGCGCTTTTGGAAACTTGTACTGTGTACAGATTTTAATAACTTTTATATTAAAATCTGTACACAGTGTATTTTTTATAATATCAAGCAACGGGATGAACAAGTGCGCCTGATAGTAAGGCTCCATAACCTTCTAAACCGGAACGCAGTAATGCTGACATTACTGTTTGGCGGCAGAAATAGGTAATGTGGCAGTACTTCCCTGGACGAACTCTTTCACATCGAGCTCTACTGCTGCTAAGTATTCCTTGAATTGATTTTGCCTTGATAATTGTTATTCCTTTTGCCTTACCTATCCATTTTTTAAACAAAACTAGATATTAACTTGAATTAGTGATGTCACTTTCTGTCTGAAATTACTAAAATTAAATTCGTTTTATACTTTTAGTTCAGCTGGTTTCCATTATTTTCAGGATTTGGTTGGCATAGTCTTTGTACAAATGTTTATTTACAAAAATATACCCTTAAAGTTTCTTATTCCTTCTTTTTAGGGGAATCTGCATTGGGATGTGACGATTTCATGTATAATTTGCTCACTTTTGGAGTAAAAATTATTTGAGTTTGAGTTTCAGTCAGTCCGCGACCGTAAGGTCCGTCAGCCGTAACCCGGCGTCAAGTAAGGTCACAACATTAGGTAAGTTTCAAGGAACCCACTTAGAAGTTGGCAGCCACTTAGATCTCAATTTTGTTATCGGCGAAGCTGACGGACCCGCTTGTTTGTTGTTCGGAACTTGGCTCTCTTTTAGCAAAAGACCACCTAATGCCACCAACGTAACGGTGACTCGACAAAATGAACCCCCAGATCATTAAGGAAATCGCTCAGCCTATGAACAATGCACCAGCCTAACTTTCGAACTCTGAGGACACCGCCATATTTAATTTAGGGACCTTGAGTCAGTTCCGCTTCGCTAATGACAACGTTCAGCTAAAACTAACAAACATTTAATCTTGATATTTAGATTGATATTTAGATAGTTGAAAACCTTTTATAAAAGGGACGGGTTGTAAGCTCTGGTGCTCCAAGGACTCTACAAAAAGTCCACATTAAAAAATCCGTCAACTATCTTTTTGGATCTAAGTATACTTTTGTTTTTTCAAACAAACCAGCGTTTAGGGTTCTTCGTTGAGTATGTTACCAGAAACACAGACGAAATATCATTTAATTTGTTTGAAAACTATTCTGCCAAACCATTACGGTGACAACTCGCTACGATTGGCCAAGGTGATGTCTTCAAACGTTTCACTTGAAATCGGCCAGTTTAACTTGAGCTTTGCTGTAATGGACGAAATTGAAAAATTGCATATTTAATATTTAATTACCGGTGAAATGTGATTCCGTTTGTTTTGTAATTAGATGATTTGCTGTTTTCCCCACACCACCGAATGGAACAACTCCCCATAGTTACAGATATTATCTTCATTACAATAAATACAGAATATTTTTAGAATATACTCAGACGTACACACAGATCAGCAGTTGGCGCTGTACTATTTCTAATTTATGATTTCAATGCCAACGAGAGTTCGATACCTCCAATGAACACTACGCCATCTTTATTTTTTGGTCATCTTCTGTTATTTTTGTAAACAGCCATATTTATTTGCCTTAGTAAGTACGGCTGCTTAATATAAATATAATCTTAATTGTGCTCCCCAAATTTTGTGAAAAAAAGAAACAAGAACAAAAAAAACGAATTTTGTAAAAAAAAGAAACAAAAAACAAAATAAAAACAGAGCAGATCCAAAAATTAAGTTGGCTTAGTGTTCATTGAAGGTATCGAGTTGATATTTAAAAATCATATAAGGCAAATTTGCATGGTGAGTTGCCAGGGATGGATGGCCCTTATTTCGTCTCTATTTCTGGTTATATACTCGATTGCTCTTTGCAGGTCTCATAGTCACGGCTGATTCAGATGATAAAGTCACCAAACAGACCAGCCTATTCTGAACTATATATACAAAGTGGCATTCAATGACTTCCAATTTGTTGCTAATAACATACCAGAAAAGTTTAATCTATGGAGTCAAATTATATTATAGTGGTATTAGAGTTTCATGGCATTAAATATTAGACAAATCGAACGACTTTCACACTGGCAATGATAACTTGTCACATTTCAATTCAAAATATTACCTGTGTCAAATGGCTGTCTGCCAAACTTGTTTTACTTGAAAATAACGCTTTTGTAGCTATAATTACTGAGAATCCGCTTCAGTCTCAAGTACAAAAACATAGTAATAATATTTGTCGCAAAATCAGCGACGAATTAGGTGCACCTATGTCATGGTTCACAATTTAGAATGGGTCTCAAATCTTGCCGGTTATTAGAAGTAAACAAACTTGATCTTTGAAATTTTAAGAAAGTGAAATCAATGTATGTGGTATGTAATTTTTGTTGGTACCGGTGCTGGTCGGCGAGACTATAGTGTGTAGACAATGAGTTGCAAAAAAAAAGGTATATGTCGTAAACGCGAGTAACTTTAAAGTGCAAACGTAAATAAATCTAACACCCACCACAACAATTACATAATTGATATTATATTTTTGTTTAATTTTAATATGTATCAGATGTTACTTATCCTCCTCACACACAAATTCATACAGATCTTAAAACATGTACAAAATCAATTCTGGTCAATCAAAATATATAAAGTATCTAGTAAAAATTTTTCTGCTATATTCACGTTACCCACTACAAATTTAAATTTGCCTAAGTGCCATCAGATTCTGGTATACTTAGTTGGTTGGTTGCAGGTTTGTCAGCAGCGTAGCAGGTGGAGGTTCATAGTCTCTGCCTACCCCAACGGGAGACAGGCGTAAAGTTATATATACGTAAATACAAAATTTCGTAATAAAATACAATACAATTTTTCCGTAATAAAATACAAAAGAAAAATGACTTCAACCGGGCTGGACTCGAACCAGCGATTGTTGCTTCACCGTGGCTACCACTCTACTAACTAATTCGTTAGATTTGCTGACTCGACCCATAGCTTTGTTGACAGAGCGGTACAATAATGCCACATTAGCGAAAAATACTACTTTTCAGGGGATAGGTTGAGATTCTACGAATGAAATTAGCCAATAAAGTATTTTATGTAATTAATAGATTCAGGCGTTACTTTGCGGAAGGCAAAACTATTTTATGTCTAAATAGGACATATAAAACTTCACATACACACAACTGTTTCATGCAGTTGGTATTATTTTTATAACTTTAATGCTATAAAAGTACTTTTGACGTAATATCATCACATGTGGCTTTATTTTTTAATACAGAACATTTCAAATTACGCTCTTAAGAGGCAATACTGTCTCAGCGCGAATTAAAATTATTCCCGTAGGACTGAATTGGTTCTGTTGCGCGGGTCGAGCGGCACTGGCTTTATTTCAGAACTTATTTTCTTACAAATGACATTAAAGCCGTTTGAAAAATGGACATCGTGTACTATACGTGAACTGTTAACTTCAGTGGATACAAAATAAATTGATACAATTCAAATTTGACGGGAGAGGAATTTAACGTTACTGCTTTGTTATTTCAACGATTTTTATTTTTTACGCTTTAATATTACGCTCTATCTCTAGCTGGTACTTTATATCTTTAATCCAGGCTCATAAGACGAATGTTATGGAATCAATTATGTAGGACTTGGTAAATGAATAAAAAGAAAATAATTTTTGAAATCTAATTTATTTAGTCGCCCCAAAGACTACAGAAGATATATATATAATAAATCATGACGTTTACATTTACATTGAACAATTTATTATCTATGTACATATAGGCAATTATAATTTTGTATTTACATATAATAAAAACACAAGCCTTTATAATTTCACATGAGATATAATCTGCTACGTATTATTTATTTAATTATGATAGGCCTTGGGAAGAATCGAGTTTAATTCGCTGAAGGACTGTCTGTATTACTCCCGAAGGGGATTAATTCACTCATTAATGTAAATAAATTTCACCTGTACCCAATTAAATGTTCATAAACACTCAAACAAATGGAACACCGGATTGGTTTTTCGCGATTGCAGAGTATATATACGTTTTAAGTAATAATAAGCAGAGTGACCCCTTTTCGGATACAACTCGATTAAGTATGCAATCTGTATATTGTCCATGAATCGTTTGTTCAACTCATTACAGTTTGTTGTTTTTTCTTCTTACAAAATTAGATAAACTTACTTCTATTAAGCCGAGGTATGAAGTTTGTTTTTTCTTTTTTTATTTAATTGAAACTTGCATACAATTAGATTTTTTATACAAGGTGATTTTTTATTGAATGTTACCATCCCAAAAATTATGTCCGAAAAATTAGTTCAAATTGAATCATTCTCAAAAAATCGTGATACGAAAATGTCACCTTGTATTATACAGTAGCTATGTCCATAGCTACACACTTTATACGTTATTATGGATAAAAGTTCCGTTTTTGTACAGTGTTTCAACTTCAAATAATTTTGTAAAACATTTTCTCTTAACTTTAAAATTAACTTAACAGTTCAAGTTAATTTTAATTAAAAGTTACTTTAAGCAAAACTTGTGCGTCGCTAATGCTAAATAATTTTCACAATTTTGGCTATTATTAACACGCTGCGTTAATGTGGTATATAGATAGCTTAAGAAAAATCTCAAGAAGTAACAGAAGGGAATTATTCAAGTTAAAATTTATAGGCGGTCGTTATGTTATGGTGCCTCCAGGTAGGATTAATTGAATTGCCTAATACCTGTAAAGTGACAGTATTTATGCAGTTTGGCTTGCCACTGGTGCAAAGGTAAACTTCACTCTTGAGTAGTCTATTTGAAACTGACATTCGGTTCCGTTTTAAGGTTTAATTCACGTTGCCGCGAGACAAAATGGAAGTAAATTTATGTAGCCATAGCATAGTGACCTCTATGTTACTTGTGTTACGTACTAGATACGACTGTAAAGGGTAAGGGTGCCGGTGAAATTAGAGGCAAAAGGGACTTGTTAACTTATGTCTTAGGGTGACGGGCGCAGTGGCAGTGCCCCTCCGATCTTTGTGATTTAAAACTCTGAGTGGCACTGCAACTGTTATAGGCAGGCGTGTTGCTTACCACCAGGCGCACAATTTGTTCGTCCTGTCACCTATTATTATAAAAAAAAACAGAAAATGCTATTGTATAAATTATACTTTAAATGTATGCGACATGTAAAATATTCACATGCCCAGTTTTGGTGAAATGTATGATCTAATATAAACTGTAACTACTAACTTTTAACTACATGTTTCAGCGAATGAATAAGTAAATTTCGTAATACTATGCACAATTTTGTTCCAAATTTCGCCTCGATTCGAAACTCTGCTGCAAAGTAAATTGAGACTAAACCAACTAACTGCACAGGTCCCCTAATTTTCAGCTATTTCGCTCCCCTCACGAAAGAATGGCATAAGTGGAATTACATGTTTATTGCCTCATTATATACAGAAAAGCATAACCCACATCATCTCCAATTGGGGAGGATGTGGGTTATATTTTTCTGTATCTAATCTCCAATTGAAGAGGAAGAATCGTATAAGTGAAATAACGTCAAACATGTTTATTGCTTCATTAGATACACAAAAACATAACCTATATCTTCTCCAATTGGAGAAAACTATAAATAGAAAAATATAGCCCACATCTTCTCCAATTGGAGAAGATGTGGGTTATATTTTTCTATATCTAATGGAGCAATGAACATGTTTGACGTAATTCTACTTATTGCCTTTCTTCTATTAAGATTGCGATTTGACAATGCCAGAAAATAAAATTAAGGGCATGTTACAATTATTTGAAAATTTTAGACACATTTTCTGACCTTATTATATTAACCTTTTTGGTTACTGTTCTAACAATAAAATGCTAAACTTACAACACATATTTATTATCTATTAAACTATCCCGTACTTTTTGAACAGTTGTTTCATAAAGGAATTGTTTATGTTATATTATATCTACCTAAACGTAGTCTATACAGGGCAACTTACATTATAAACATCGTCCTAATAAAAGTACCTATTTTAAAGATAGAATTCCCTGAAAGATATCAACGTCGGGTTAGAATCGTGTAGTACATAACTAAGCGATCGATCGACGACAGACGACACGGAGCAACTGACAAGCCGTCAGTTTACCAAATATAATAATATATAATTATAACATTGACGTGAACACATATTATAACAAACAGAAACAACCTGTTGTTTCTAATTTACGATAATAACAATTTAATGCTAAAAATAAAAAATCCGAAGACAGCGCTCTGGGGGATCGTGTGTCGGCAATTATATTGGTTTATAATATTACATTTCTTTAAGGAATATACAGGGTTGTTTGTAAGATAGTAACTATATTACTTACATCATAAATAACAACCCCTGTTCCATGGCTTTTAATAATCCATCACGTTTTACTTTCATACAAAAACACAAAATATTAAAACAAATTATTCTAAACGGTGATAACTCTGTAGGGATTGCGATCGTCGGGCAGGACGCATGCGCGTTTGAATGTACTGCCAGATACAAATTTTAAAAGTGTCAGTGCAACAAAAACTTAATAGTTAATTTTTAATAAATATAACTATTATTAATTAAATTTTTATTGAATTGATATTCAATTATTTTTTGTGAAATGACTCCACTAGTTTGTTATAATTATTAATACAAAGATCGAACACTTAGAAAAAATTCCTTCGATCCGGTCGGATTCGAACCGACGTCTTCTTGCATACCGTGCCAGACGCTATACCAACTAAGCCACGGAACGAACCAACGGACCTCACGAATTTTTCTGTGTGTTTGCGTCGTGTCTTTGTACTTGGTCTTTCAACGACTTTTTAGTCGACGTTTAACTATTATGTTTTGTAAAAAGTCATGGAATATAAGTTGATGTTTACGATTTTAGTAATATTGTCCTGTAAGGTTGATAGTATTTTACATACATTACAAAAAGCTTCTCAAAAGTTCATCTCTGAATGAAACTACTTGATTCTAAACCGACTTCGAAAAAGATTAGTAACATCCATTGACAACCGGAAAGTTGGTAGTATGCCGCACTCTCTTAGCTTTGTGGTGGCATAATAGCTTTGATTTCACTAACTAGGTTTATTCAGACTCAAAAACTCCTATATTTACTCAGATATTGCTATTAGTAATTTACGGCTCTGGAAATTAACATCCCATAACACTAAAAATGTATCTAAAAAACAAAGAAAGAAAGTGGAATAAAATAACAAAAGGTGTTAGACGTTAAAAATGTTGACTGAAATCGACATATAATAATCCCTTATAGAAGAATGGCATAAGTGGAGTTACGTTAAACATGTTTATTGCTCCATTAGATACAGAAAGATGTAACCCACCTCCTCTCTAATTCTTGTAACTCTATCGACTAATATAAAATAATAATAACGCACACACTCAACATAGCTCCGCACTAGGGAAACCCTGTGTCGCGGGTGCTATGGACACACACATAGACAACCACAAATTACACCCAAACTCACGAGAGAAATAAATGTAGGCCATACAAATACTTCTCCCGGCCCGGGAATCGAACCCGGGGACCTCTGCGTGGCAGTCTGGTATGGTAACCGTTCGGCCACGGAGGCAGTATCGACTAATATTTATTGTACATAGAGTTACAAGATTAGGAGAGGATGTAGGTTATATTTTTGTGAATCTAATGGAGCAATAAACATGTTTCACGTAACTCCACTTATGCCATTCTTCCATGAGTGGTGGGATTTATTAATATAAAGATCGACCGCAAAGACAAATTCCTTCGATCTGACACGACTCGAGCCTACGTCTGTGCTTTATAAGACCACATCTGCAAAATTATAATTTTTCAGAAGAGAGGTCTAAAGATTCTACAAACGAAATTAGTCGATAACATTTTTATGCTTAAATAGGTTAAGAGTTATAAAATTTCACCCAACATACATAATTTTTTTCATGTAATTAAGTTTTATTGAATGTCATCATTATGATTTTCAATTATTTTTTATGAAATTACTCCACCAGTTTGTTATAATTATAAAATAAAAATCGAACACTCAGAAAAAAATTCATTTCGATACGACCAACATCTCCCAGCAAACCGTGCCAGACGCTATGTCAACTAAGCTTGTCATGTAGTTCGAATTACGGTTATGACTTTCATGTGATAAAAGCATTTTGCCGTATGGATGTATGTATGTATGGTGTCTTTGTTATGGCATGTATTTAAATGATCATTTTAAATTTGCAAAACACCAGGCAAAAAAATGTAAACGGTCATCTTTTTTAATAATTGATCCTTTTTCTCTAAGATAAAATAAATTAAATCTATGTATATTTAAATCTATTCTGAGGTAATGTTTGATTTATGTGAATTAACTTTGATAAAACTAAGACAAATGAGCATTAAAAAACCTGAAACCATGTTCGAAAAACGCAAGCAGATTATACTTCTGGCACTAACCGCTGCCGCGGCTCGCTTCGTTCGTTCGGCTCGTATTGCTTTTTCATATACTAACCCAATCTAATTTACTGAATGAACAGAGCAACCAAGACTTGACCTATACGAAAAAATAGGATCAAATATTATTTTTCACTTTCAAATATTAATTTAGTATGTTTAAACATAATAATAGCGTTACCTTGAATGCAGTTCATGTATGATTTATCCGCAGATCAACTAATATAGGAGCAACGAAACAATAATTATCTGAATGCATGTATTAATATCATTTAGGCGACGGGTGTACGTTCTTGACGAGGGAGTGAGATGGAAGGAGTGTGCAAGAGAGAGGGATGATTCGAAATAATAGAATAGAAGACGAGCGCGGTTGGTTTTTTTACATTTAGTTTGAGATCGACGACGTACTACGGAGGAGCAAGAATGTACTCTTTCAGACCTTATTTATCAAACATAAATTTAAAAAAAACACATTTATATTTACAATTATATCTTTGAGGATTAAATAATATTATCCCCTTTGTTATGATAAGAGTTCGAAATTTTGAATTACTATCTATAGGAAAAAACAAAAAATGTATAGTAAACGACAGCAGAAAACGGTTAGGTCATAAGCTTTATGATAACCACATCGGCCCTTTTAAAATGCAGATTTCATCGCGACTGTTTTCTTCGCCGTTTGCGAGACGCACCTCTACTAAATATTCACAAACGTGCATAATTTAAAAGACCGAGTCATAGGTACTGTTGGCAATTCCAACAATAATTATTTCAATCCAATCGTCGTCGAAACGTCAATTTTCACGCGTGTGCGCCATCAGTTGCTTCAACGTGGGTTCCTTGTCAACCTGACGACTGAGTTATACTCTTTATTCGTGAATCTTGCTTTTTAGTCAAAATGCACAAGATGACAGGATCCTCGTACACATTGGTTTAAATTCCTAATAGCAGCTAGTTCTTGCTTATTACACACAAAACTTCCCACATTAAGTGATATCGAACAGGTATTTGTTGCCACCGGGATTCGATCCATGTACCTTTCAACTGATAGCTTCTAGCAATCTCCCACTGGCCTACTATCGCCGATATAACAGTCAAATATCTATAGTAATATAATTTCACAATGAAGGTAAATTAACAGCGTTAAATAAAAGGACAACCTATCGTTTTTAAGAACATGAAACTAATGAGCTGCCAATTTTTTCCACGTGCTTTCAATTACGTCAGTTATTTTGTTTAGTCGACTAAAAATATCAAATTCTTGACTCACTGAATTCAATAAGTGTATAAAGTAACAAATTATGTATACACATTGAAAATAAATTGAATATTAGGAATGGGTTTTTTGAGTCTGAACAAAATGTACATGTCAATTATTTTACAAAGAATTTTTGAAATATTATGACCTAGAACAAACGAAAATGTTTATCAATTACGTTTACCACACACAATATCTATGGAAAGAAACTACATCAAAGAAATTTTAGTAATCCATTAAAAAACATCAAATTGAACTTCAAATTGAATTGTCAAATTATTATCTCCAAGCGTAGTTTCCCCACACGGTTTCTGCGTTACATATTCTTATCTATACATATATCTATACTTATTTATCTACTATATTAATATATTAACAATATTTACAACACTGACTTTTCATTCTAATATTACTGTGTTGATATATAGGGTGACATTTTAATTAAACAAGTTACGCTTCAGGTGCATGCACTCATAAACAACTATTGCTGGCAGTGCTACAAGCAATTTGCAATAAAAGCTTTTAATTAACAGGAAATATAAATGACACTTGGCTGAATTATGTATGGAAATTCGAAACTGAATAAAAAGTTCTGCTCAAGTAATTTGGCTGTTATTTTTCGAAAGATAAATAAAAACACGTAATAAAATATTACTATTAGGATAACCAAGGGTTCAAAAAATGCCTTAAATTGTCGGCAACATTGTCGTAACAACAACACGTAAAATTGTGGGCAACCGTGTGTTAAATTTATATTAAAAAAATTAATACAAGGCTCTTAGTTTTTAAACGCACAATCACTCCACAGTATTACAAGGATTATTAACTTGTCACCTTAAATAGCACAAAACAGATTGAAAATTGTATAAAAAGCGAAGATTAGGAAAATATATAAATACATATACTGTATGTATCTATGTTAATGATATGCGTGGTAGATGAAATATGAAATACCATGCAAAATATACTTATTTACCTTTGGAAATTCTACGAGAGAGAAAGGAATTTTTTTATATCTTTATCTTTTGAAGATACCAATATTCTGCTAAATATATTGATTATATTATTTATTTATATATATAAGTACTTAATATTATTTTTCCTGGCAGTGCCAATTGCGTACACAATTATTTCAAAGTATATATATTTATCTACTAAATTAAATATATGTTGTACGTAATTTATACATAAAGGGCAACATGATTAAATGCATGGAGCAAAAAAAAGAATAATAAATATTTGATTAAAAAATGTAGTTTAGGAGTTTTAGTATCTCTACAAAGTATTCCCAAAGGTATAAACAAAAGTTTTTTTATAAGTTTCTCCAAGGATATAAACGCTTTAAAGTGTACTTAAACTACTCGAGGATACTTCAGTACGTACTAATGATGTAACGGAAGTGTCATAACGGAAACAATGTCAAAAGTATCTTAGCGGAAACGGAAGCAAATTTGAAAGCGGAAGTGTAATTACTGTAAAGACCTCAAGAAAATAGTTCCAAACAGGACTTGTTTTTGATTTTATAATTGTTCTTAGCACAACACAACACTGCTAAAAACGCGCGCCCCGAAACGAACGCAAATCGCGAATGTTCTAAACTTCCGTTATTGACGTTGCAGAAGCAGAAGCAGAGATCTATTGCATCACTAGTATGTTACGACATCCTAGTAAGTATATTTTGGTTAGTTTCTTGAAGGATAGTGTGTTACCAACTTAAGCGTGCTTAAGTGTACGCATCCTTTAAGGATCTTAAGATCTAATATCGGTGTAAACCGGCTCATATCCCGAAAAGCCCTTATACCCTAAAGGATATCCGATATCCTAAAGGACACTTACGTACTTTGACATAACTATGGTAATACTGTGCAGAGGTACTAATTCTAGACCAAAATATTTAGCGCGACAATCAAAAAGACAGTTCTATATTCTACTATCACATGGATTAAAATACTTCTAATTTTAAATGTCAATATATATACCATTCATTGTAACAATATAATACAGTTTAAACTTAATTAATTAAATTCACAACAGCTTAAGAATTACAAAAACCTCTCACATTTAAAGTAGATTAAGCTTTTTCTTTGGTCGTTCCAAAACGCTTTGATCGGTAATTGTTTCCAACTGACATCTGAACCCCTTTTTACATTAATATGTTAAAATTATAATACAACTTTAATACTTTTTAAGTATTTATGCAATTAAAGAAACGCTACGTCAGCTTTTAAACAAAAATTACAAAACAAATGACGACTAGGTTGGATAACAATAGTTGCTTAAAATAAAGAATAGTATTTTAAAAATAAACACTGTTAGACCTTGGTTTATTATCTTAAAAAAGTCTTAATTAGATCACAGTATCTAGGTCTATAGACGCGACCTCAGGCATTGACAATCATAGAAAACTCTCGGAGGCCCGCGTCTCGTCCCTTTCGACCGCCGAAACAATTTCGACTCCTTCGTCATAATGCTGCGTTTTATTGGTCTGATTAACACAATAATGCTGATCGGGATCACCATATTGGCTGTGATAAAACTCTTCCCGCATCATGTGATTCAAATTTGAACATCTAAAGAAAAGTATTTCTTGGAAAGGCTTTCTAAAATCTCTATTCAATGTTGCATAAATTATGGGGTTCAGTAGACTATTGACGTAGCCTAGCCATAAGAACAGCGCGCTGACAGCGTCAGGTATAGTGTCTTCGGCGACGAAAGGTCTCACTAAGGCAAGGACAAAAAAGGGTAACCAGCAGATCACAAACGCTGACATGATGATCCCGAGAGTTGTAGACGCTTTCCTCTCTTTGGCTAATTGAAAACGTAACTTCTTTTGATGCGGCGAGTGCGAGTGAAGCAAGTCTTTCGCGATGTGACTTTTTTGAGCAAAATTCGACAGCGACGATCTGATTCTGTTTGTTGCTATCTTGTGACCGCTTTCAGAGGATTGTCTCCGTCTCTCCTTTGGTTGTAGTTTATTATTGTCAGGAGTATGTCCCACCTGTGAAGTAGATCGATTGATGGTATGAATAGGCTTAGTAGGAGTCTTGTTTTGCAGGATTGGACATTGAGACTCGTTAGACTTTCGCTGCCCACTGAAGCACCTGCCTAAACCTCCCTCAGGCTTCTCGACGCTACACTGCAACAAAGATGTAACAATACCTTTAATAACAATTTCACTTCGCAATGATACTGTACAGAACAATTTTTTCTAGTTCATTGTTACTTTTGAAGATACAAGATATCTCCGTGCAGTTTAGCATCAAGTAAAGGAAGAGAGAGTTAATATTCTAATTAGTATACTCCGTAAAAGTTTCAAAAGATTCATTTGGAAATGAGATTAATACATTTAGAAACTCCATGGTACTTACAGTGGTATTAGTACTTGCTGTGGATCCCCTGGCAGGGGGTTGATTCGACTGACTTCCCAAGAGTTTCGCCTCTGCTGCGCCACCATTCTTGACGTTTATCTCAAGATAGCAATGTGTTTCCAAATGCGACTGAGCGCGTTTCTCATCCTTCACAATTTTTCTAGCAGCACTAAATATCTTATAATACACCACCATCATCACTGTCAATGGCAAATAGAAAGAACCAAATGTTGCATATATCTGGTATCCCTGATTCTGAGATACGGAGCATGACGTAGGAGTCTTCACATTGCCTAGTATTAGAACTGGCGGAAGCGATATGAACGCAGCTCCCATCCATACTATGAAAACGCAAAAAAGCATCCGTCTTGGAGTTCTTTTCACACCGTACTCTAAAGGTTTTGTAATAGCATAATATCTGTCCACTGATATCATACAGAGGTTCAAGATACTGGCAGCGCAGGACAGGACATCACTAGAGACCCAAAAGTCGCAAACAACAGGTCCAAAAGGCCACGTCCCCAATATATCATACACCATAGCTACAGGCATTACGATCGTAGCCACACAGAGATCGCTTACTGCCAGGGATACGATCAAGTAGTTACTGGGTCTTCTCAGTTTTCGGACTAAACAAACAGCGACACACACCAAAATGTTCCCGATTATAGTTCCAAATATTACTATCAAAAAAATTATAGCGAGAAGTATAGCAACTGGTGTGGAATATTTTGGATGTTTGATGTGAATTTCTGGTGTAGTGGAATTGTCATCGACTAGCGAAAAATTAAATGTGGAATTCGGGTTTGAGAAGTTGAATGTTGCGCTTTCGTCAATGTCCGCCGAGGCAGCGAGGGCTGTTGAGAGCAGTACTTGAAACACCAGTACGAGAAGGCTCGAAGGTAAAGCAACAAAGCTAGGCAGTGGACAGTGCTTACGACTTGGAGTCGCCATACGAGTCCCTGGATTGGGAAATTGCTCGGTGCGTTTTTTTGGCGTTACCATACATTGGTTTTGATTTTCCCTGTTTATCAGTTGCCTTAATTACTTTAATTATATTTCCGTCAAGTCAAGTCTGAAATATAACTTCGTCGTGAAGTTTCGTCGTTTTTAAATGTCGCTGTTGATTATTAGTGAATCGTAATTGACATTTTGCTTGGATTTTTGCAATTTTGAGCATAGCCATTGGGATACTTTGGTTTAAGTTTAGTTTTTGTGCTTATTCTGCTTAAAGCTTACTTTTGTCTGTAAACCTTTAGCAGTGTATGTTGTTTTATTGCTTCTGGAAGAGGGCTCGAGAGGCAGCTAGTCCAATATCCCGTCTGCGAATTGCTTCATTAGTGCCATTGATTTCTGAAGTAACTTTGCAATCTGAAAAGAATAGAAACAGGTTGTTAATGGTGTAATTTATAAAACAGAGGACGTAAAACTGAACGTAAAGTGTTTTATGTGAAAAGATTGGAGACAGTTATAACATATTACAGATATATTATTTGCAGATCAAAAAGTAAATTTAGTATGTATTATATAGTAAAAGGAAATGAAACTTTTTTTCGGAATTAAATCGTGTATATTTGTTTTTTCTACCAAAGCAACACCATCCCTGTCATCGTGATAGAGATTATGTTTAATATGAATGCAAACCACCCTATTTTTCATTATAGTTACAAAAGTTACTAATTAAATACTAATTTTTCCAAAGAACATTTCTATTTACACTACATATGTTTTACAAATTATTTTATTTTAACAATATGATTTTTATTAAATTAAATTTAAGTGTAACAATGGCGAAAACGTAAAAACACGATACATAATAAGAGGTTATTTTATCATACCTAATTTGAATACTTTCATAACTAAACGAACAGAGTGCGAACAATAATTAACGACAGAATTGTTTTGACATGCTCTTACAATATGAAATTTTTAGGCATCGAAAACAATTTCGACAGATAGTGCCTCAATATTAATTAAATTTGAAATGTCTTCTTTTTTTACTCTCATACCCATGCGATAGGCAGATTATTACATTAAAAAGAAAATTAAATGCCATCTGCAATATACTGAAAAAAAAATTAAAACAAAACAATGGCAGGCCGGTTTCCGAACGGATAAAAAACAAATGACAAACAGCGAGCAACAAAGGATAGTTTAATTAAACTACGAACTTTAACAAAGTTAAAATTAAATTTGGAGAGGATTAAGTGAGGCGATATGTAAAGCAGGATAAGCTCACCATGTGAACAAATAAGTTAAATACAGTGTTCGTTAACGTGAAGCTTGTTTGAAATGAAGTTGTAAGTTGAAATTTGAAGGAAAATTTCCTTAGTAACTGCCTCTAGTAATATCCAGTGGGTGTAAATAGATTATTAAACTGTAGTTAACTGCGGAACTCTCATGAAATGGCTCTGATAAATGTGTAGAAACATCCCATATCTGTAACCTTAGAATAAAAACATCGGCTGGTAAGGGTGCTGGTGAAATTACAGGACCATGGGACTTGTCAAGTTAAGTCTCAGAATATCTATAGCGATAGACAGATGTGTCGCTTAACACTGGGCACCAGGCTTTACCAACCCAATTATACGTCCCACTGCTGGGCACGGGTCTCCTTTCAGTCGAGGGATTAGGCCATTATCCGCCACGCTGGCCCAATGCGGGTTGGGGACTTGTGACCGAGGATTGTGAATCTTAAAATTTCGAAAAACTCAGAGGTGCGACCCTGAATTCGAACCTAAGTTAAACCATTAGGCTACCACGGCTATGACAGACTCACCGACAGTTATTGTTTTAACCTGCATTTTTACTCGCATGTTTCAAACAACCTCTGTGGTTAAACCATTCCAAAATGAGCTCTGGACAAGGAGGACCAATTTGGGACATGAACTTTTCTAAATTGGTCCTGGTTTTTGAAATAATATATGCATGCTCTAGCTGGACGCGTACCTCAAAAGATTTCGCCTGCGGCTTCAAATATTAATACTCACCACCAGTTTTCTGCAATAACACACTATTATCAGCACGTGATATAGTGCGTACGTTATAATTAATATTACGTATGTATACCTATATACAATGACGTGCCAATGTTTCACATCAATGGTTTCTGTACAATGGCGGCTGCGTGCCTCATTTTGTAAAGGAAATTGCAGCCTCATTCCGACGCTATGTGGGCTATAACAAAATGGTCTGACAATATTTCAGCTGGTTACTTTAGACGTTAAATAAAATTAATGATTCGAAAAAATGCCACTACAGTAGAGGTGAATTAGTCCTATAGTCGACCAAGGTAGACCAATTAGGGGTCATCGCCGAATTTTATAAAAATAGTCTTGGCGACTTCAGTGGCTCCAATGGTTTACTCTATGGCTGCTGAATGAGAAGGTTCCGGGTACGAATCCCGGTAGGGTCAATTTGGGAAACGAGTTTTTCGAAATTGGTTCTAGATAGTGTGTTCCAGGTAGTGGTTCGGAGTGAATTCTGTTCCTCTGATAGTTATAGTACGAGGAATTGTTTTGTTTGAGACCAGGTAATTGGGGCGGGGGTCTAGCATATTATTATACAATAATATTATAATAAATTAACTCGTCTCTGGAGCTGTGCCGTCATTAAAAACGAGACGAGTTGACGAGTTCAATTAATTTGTGGCAAGAGTACCAACTGAACATCTGTCGACCTTCATGAAGGAGGAGTTTTGGCCAAGGGGCGTCATGTACCGACGTTTCCGAAGTCGGTTACCAGACACCCGCATTGCGTCACACGTCGCAGGCATATGTGTAAGTAATTGAGTGTTTTGTTATATTACTATGTATGTTAATCTATAAGGTATAATACATCTATAAGATATATGAATCTTTGTAACTTGAGAATAAATAAATAAAAATAAATAAAGATAAAAGTCCAAAGTTAAATAGATAACTGACGCACTAACTCCAAAATGGTACATACAACCCACAACAGTTAATATTTTCGACATCTCTATATATGTTTATCTTACCAACAATACAAATTACCTATTAACTATCCCTTATGGCTACAAAGCTATTAACATAAAGGTAAACATCGTGTGCTTTAAAAAAACAGGGACCGTAAAAGGTAGACTTTATGGAATGACGTCATTATATTCTAATTTGAGTTTTTAATCGTTATTTTTACGACCATTAATGGCTGCTTAAAATTCTAAATGGGGCTGTATTTGCCCATTTCAGACTTTGATCTTCAAGATTATAGAACATTTTCTGTAGACTGTAACACCTAAGGATAAGTAATGAATTCTTTGTATTAAAAAGTGATACACATCTTTTTTAACCCCAAAAAAGGGGAGTATATGTTTGCAGCAACAGACAACGGTCTGTGTATTTGTGTATCTGTTTGTTCCATCACAGTGAATATACTAGTTACTTTAACATAGTAGGCAGCCTTGCCTTGGTGCAATAAGGCCACATCTGACAAAATTACATTTTTTCAGGAGAACGGTTCAAAGATTGTACGAACGAAATTAGTGGACAAGTATTTTATATTTAAATATAAGATTTATAAAATTCTTCATATACATAATTTGTTTCATCACCTCACCTTCAATGAACACTACGCCAATTATTTTATTTGGTCATTTACTGTTCTTTTTGTAAACAGACATATTTTTTCACCCGAATTTCGTGAAAAAAAAGAAACAAAAAACAAAAACGAAAAAAAACGAATTTTGTGAAAAAGTAAAATAAAAATAGAACAGGTCCAAAAATTAAAATAGCGTAGTGTTCATTGGAGCTACTGATGTGATAGAAGCACTTTTGACTGCTTCTGTGGCCAGGTGGTTACCATGCTGGACTGCCACGCAGAGACCCATATCTAAATATATACTATAAGATATCTAATAGAATTTAATTCGATTGAATATTTTAAGAGTTCAAATTCCCTCAAGTTATCTCGAAGAAGGTTTCTAGATAATTTAAAGTAAAAGTGACCACAACTTTATCAGTAGATCACAAGAGTGCTTTGAAAAACTATCTGTAGGTAATCTTAAAAGTGATTCTTATCTTTTTTCTCAAGTAACCCTTCTAAAATGCTACAAGATCATTTGTACAATGTAGACAGTTTTTGTTTAGTCTAGTAGACAGTTTTTAGGTAATTTATAGTCTATGATAGTTTTCTTAGTAATGCTATTTTAAAACTAAAATACCAAAGCGTCACAAACATAAGCCACAATTCTCTTAATACTAATAGATTTCAAGTTTAATGCTTACAAAATATAAACTATCAAAATTGCAACATGGCGAAATTAAATATAATATTTTTGAGGAGAAATTGACGTGCGACTTTAAATACATTCTGAAAAGTGATGTAAAACCTGCCATAAAAGTAATGCGCTCGCTAAATTTTAAATATCTATGTATAAATATAAACTTAATAAAAATACAGTTATCGATTTTCGGTTTTAAATATTTATAGAAAGCTTAAATATACAAAATAACTCACAAAACAAACCATTCCTAAGAAGTTCTAGGCTTCTTCAAGCTAATTTCAACTTAGATTTGCTTGTTAAAAAGAAAAGAAATTTTTCTCGGCTACTTCATAGTCATTCTTTAAAAATAAAAATGGCGATAAGAATTTAAAGATTTTTCATAACACTGTTGGGGCATTTTGTCTACAGCTTTATCTAAAGAAAAACTTTAAAGTACGAAAATATTATTTTTACTTGCTTTAGTATAGTTGATCTTGTAGAAGAATATTCACTCCTTTGAAGCTTTAATTATTGTCTACAAAACGCAATGTTTCTAAGCGATTTTTTCCTTTGACAGTATTACAAAACCTATATAAAAGTTATAGAATAGTGAGCGTATTATGCAATAAAAAACTTTTCAAAACACTAGGTCAAAAAACAATTGAGAAAATCCAATTTGTCGCAAAGAAACGTTTTCTGTATAAATATGTGGAATGTGTTATATATGACTAGAAAGGTGGATAAATTCCCTATCATATAAATATAAGGAATATTTTAATGACATACCTAACTTATGTTGGAAGAAATAAAATTTTCATTATAAAATTGAGGTTATTTCTTCACGCCAACCACATTTCACACAATGATTTCACTGTATTCTATTGATAGCCGGCACAATATACATACACATTGAAGTACAGTAGTTTACGCGCTCTTTTCGATTGTTTTTATCATTTCAGAACACGGAAATACTTCACAGTGTTTATTTATTTGTCAACAAACAAAGCCATGAACTCATCGCGCGCGAATTACGACTATTGTATCCAGCGTTGCCAATTTGTGGGTAACCCCCAAATTGTGGGGAATTTGAACTAGATTGGTGATTTTGTGAGGATTGGCGCTATGTGAGGAAAATGTGGGGATTCTAACATTTTATCATTTTGTTTAATCTATCAATTGCTGGTGCATCGCTAGTTTGATCGTTACTGTTAAGAACACTGTGATGGACTATATCGACGTGTTTTTCAACATCGCACATCCCTCGTATTATTAACAAGCAAGTTAAATAGAATTATTATTAGAGCACTTGGTTCTGAATTGTAAAATTACCAGTCGGTGCGTGTTGAGTTCGCGATTCTTTCTCCCGCTTAGGCCGGTCCCCGGTATGAAGCAAAACGAAATCAGCTATTGATAAACAAAGCCGAGCAGTTGGTACTTCCACACCACAACTTACCACTCGTCAACTTTGAATATTAAATATACTCGTAAGTAGGTCGAAACTCATTGATTATTTCTAACATTAACCAATCACCAAATGCACAACAAATAATCAATTTACTTAATTTTGTAAGGCAAAGAATTTTTTTTTTCTAAGACTTTACAGATTAATGTTGAATCTAATTAAAATAAATAAACGATTTAAGGTCATCTAATTTTATAATTAGTTTTACATTTTACATTCTGTTTACATTCACAGCAAACGTAATAGATTATTACATTTCGGTTTCTTAATTCTTTATTATATTTTTAAGCGAAGTATATCTAATAAATAATGAAAACTCGAGATTTGGGGAATTTGTGAGGAATATGAACTTTGCTTTTCCCAAATTTGGGGATTTTAACCATGATTTTTGGGGATTTTGAACAATTGGCATTGGCAACGCTGATTGTATCGAATGATGTGACTTAATATCCAAGGTTCACCATCTCCACCAGATCTTTCAATATTCTTTATCCATTTTGCATGAACTCTTACTACGTCCAATAGAGTAAAAACCCTAATTATAGTATGTTTTTTAATAAAATCTACTAAAGACACGCTATAACGTGTTTCTCATTAGTACAAACACTACAGAATGTCTATAAATTAAATATATCTAGAATAAACTTAAGAACACTAGTTTTTAGAGTATTAATAGACTTTACTGGATGTGTATAGAATAATTTTACTAAAAATAATCAGTTGTTCTACAGATGAACTTAAAATAAGGACTATATTAGTAGATCTTAAGAGAGATTACACTTAATTAAGTTGTTTGGTATTAAGAAGGTTTTAAAATTTTGACTTGAGTGAAATAAGTCTATAAGAGCAATTTCTTTTTTCTAAAACCATTTATAGAGAACTATTATCTAAATGTATACCATATTAAGACTGTTTATAGATATAACAGTTTTAAGGCGTATAAAGTATGTTCAATTTCCGGGCCGGGAGAAATAATTGTATGGTCTACATTTATTTCTCTTGTGAGTTTGGGTGTCATTTGTAGTTATCTATGTGTGTGTCCATGGCTCCTGTGATACAGGGTTTCCCTAGCGCGGGGCTATGAGTGTGTGCGCGTTATGATTATTATTATTATTATTACTTTTGATGTATGATCGCATGTGGCTTAATTATAAGAGGTAGGTTGAGTCTTTTTGTATTCAAACGATAGGTAATTACGCTTTGGTAGTGAAAGACATTTCTTTTTTAATGTAACGTAGGCAACCGAGCCACTTGACATGATATGACAACATCAGATGAGCTGCCTAACGTGTAGGCCAGCCTTTGACGGCCCTATTGACATGCATTTTGAAGCACCCTATATCATCGCTCACGCGATGCGCTCATCCTACCGCAAAATGGCGGCTATTTGGTTTCGCAAATTAGAAAAGGATTCAGTTTAAATACAAGTTTTAAAAAATAAAAATTATTATTCTGAATTGCTAAATAAATACCCTCTGTACTACAACAAAAACATCTCAAATAAAATGCAGTAATACACTAATGAAATTTTTGGTGTACATTTATATTCAGGGTAAACTTAAAAAACGCAACTTACGGTATGTTTTCAATAAATAAACACCGACATCACCAGCCCAAACAATAACACACACGATTGTCGTGACATATTTTTGAAGTTGTTTATTTTTTTTAAATGACAGACCCAGGCATTAAAAACTTTATGGTTTGCTAGAGTAGTTACCGAAATAGCAATTAGTATTAGTTCTTTTACCTGTTATAACTTCGATATCCGATAAATCGGTATAAAATCATCACCGGCACCTCTAGGTGTGGTATGCTTCCAGAGACGCATGAATCGCGTGAGCGGTTATAGGAGTTCAGAAGAATATTCAAAAGAGAGACCATTCAACATCTTGCAAGTTTGAGAAAGGAACAAACGTGATGCCCGCGTGGTCTTACTATGCAAATAGCCCACGATCGAAGAGAATGGCGTGTAAATGAGGTTGAGGAGGCCGCAGTCGGCAGTATGTAACTAAAGGCTGAAGAAGAAGGAGCTACAAATTCATAAAAAAGCTTTTGAAATGAAAACAGCCGCCAAAATACTTAATGGCGCAATTTATTTGACGTCCAAACCGAGAACGAACATTTATCTATATCAAACTCGATCCGTCGAGCGACTAGTCGACTAACACCACGATACATTGCAGAAATATGTGATGAAGGAAGAAGTTCGAGGAAGGAACGAACGTGATGCCCGCGTGGTCATCTATGCCAGACATCAATTATGTATGGATTGGCTTTACTCTTTTGGCGGGAGATACGATGATGGAAATGTGGCGGTGGCACTAGTTCGAAAAGTTTCTCTGAACAGTCCCTAGTATAAAGAAGGTAGAACACACACAGAGAACCAACGTCACTCCGTGTCACATCGTGCGAAAACTAGCACGTCATAAGTTTTATTAGAACTCTGTACACATTTATAAAATTTACTAGCAGTAGAGTCCTTTGTGAAAAAGTCTATCAAGGGAAGTACTGCCCGCCTGTTACTACGCCGTAAAATGCACGCTTGGTTGTCGCATTCTTCACCACATACACAGTTAGCTATACGTTATGAAATATGTCCCACGTGGCACATTTCTCTAATACATTATGATTTTAGTCGACTAGTCGCTCGACGGATCGTGTTTGATATAGATAAATGTTCGTTCTGGATTTGAACGTTAAATAAATTGCGCCATTAAGTACATACATTACGAGTCTGTTTTACTTTTTTTATGAATTTGTATCTTCTTCTTCAACCTTTAGTCGTACACTGCCGACGGTAGGGCAAACGTGCTGGTGAAATCACAGGTTCATGGGACTTGTCAACTTATGTCTCAGGGTGACGGGCGCAGCGGCAGTGCCAAACAGATCTTTGAGATTTAAAGCTGTGAGTGGTGCTGCAACTGTTATGGATAGGCGTGTAGTTTACCACCAGGCGCATTACTATTCGGTATTTTATTTGACTTTATAAAAAAAAAGTTTCCGCCATCTGATTCGCATTAGTAGTAACAAGATTGTTCTTTGTGATAGCTAACCTGCCAGCTATTTTCCTGTGTCCCTTTACCCATATCACACTTGATTTGAATAGAAATATTGTTTCTGACGTTACGATTTTGCTTTTTTTTTACTTGGTTTCTTATATAGACAATATGAATATAGTAGGTACAATAGAACATAAGTCCAATTGTTTAAGTATCATAAAGTTCCCATTGGTTTTGTGAAAACATTATTATTTGTTATGGAAAAGTGCCTTTTTTATGGTACTAAGTGAAGGGTCGAACAAGCCGTGCACTTGATGGTAAACTACATGCCTGTCCATAGCAGTTGCAGAGCTTTCAATATTAAGAGCTTTAAGTATCTGAGAGGCACTGTGACCGACACTTTGAGACATAAGTTGACAAATCCCATGAGCTTGTAATTTCTCCAGCGTCCTTACTCTTTAAAACTGGAACGCAATAATGCTGTCATTATTGCTTGGCGACATAAATAGGTAAGTTGGCAGTAATTCTCTGGACGAACTCTTTCTTAAGGAGCTCTACTTCTACAGAAAAATATATAGAAACACCTAGATGCAAATAGCCCAAGATCGAAGAGAATGGCGTGTAATACACTCTATGGTCTACAGTCGGCAGTGTGTGACGACGAAGAAGGAGTCTAAAGAAGGAGACGAAGGAGGAGAAAACGTCCCCTAATATACTTAATGGCGAAATTTATTTGGCGTTCAAATCGAGAACGAACATTTAACTAAATCAAATTCGATTAGTCGAGCGACTAGTCGACTAACATCATGATGCCTGTGCATGTGCCACGGGGTATATTTGATACCATAGGTAATAAGTACTGTATATGTGGTGAAGGATGCGACGTCTAAACGTTCATTTTGCAGTGTAGTAACAGGACGTTCAGTAAGTCACGCATTAAGTTGAAAAAGAATTTTAAAAAACTTATTGCACGAATGGGAAGATTTTTATGAATCTTGAAAGTAGTAGCTTTCACAAAGTCACAATATATTATACGCATCTATAATAAGATCCCGATTCACATTTAAAACTATCATAAAACAAACATTTTATACTATACTATGATTTGTAGCAGTAGAGCTCCTTGAGAAAGTGTTCGTCCAAAGAAGTACTACCACCTTTACCTATTTCTGCCGCCAAGTAGTAATGTCAGCATTACTATGTTCCGGCTTTGAAGGGTAAGGGTGCTTGTGAAATTCTAGGCACAAGGGACTAGTCAAGTTATATCTCAGGGTGACGGGCGCAATGGCAGTGTTTCTTAGATTTTTGCGATTTAAAGCTTTGAGTGGCGCTACAACTGTTATGGACAGGCGTGTAGCTTACCATCCGGCACAGGCACAACAAGTTCGTCCCGTCACTATTGATATTATTTAAAAAAATATGAAGCTTCTACGTACTTGGATGACAAAAATCGATGGTCTCTCTATGATATTTGAAATAAATATTGTAAATGACAAATATGTACAAAATGTTTATCTACAAAGAGCAATACCCTATAGTTGCTTGCTTATTCTTCTCAGGGAAATCTGTCTTACGAAAAAGCAGTAGAGTTTAAACAATATGACGATTTGAAGTGTAATTTGCTTACCTATGAATTAAAGATCATTTGAATTTTATTTACGTTTATATTTGGTGTACATGTTAGCGCACGTTCGCAAAATGCGTGTTGAACGCGCATGTTAGACACGCGATCGACTATCTTGCCATGTAAACCGGCCCTAAATAGTGTTAGGGTGCGTTTCCATTATGTCGCAACGTTTTATTTATCGTTGGACAACTGTCGCGTCTAGCTTGTTCCCATATCACGACTATCTATCGTGACTGTGCCGTAGAAGTTTATTTTGTCGTTGAGTATGTCGTGCCTAGCTGTTCCTAATAGATCGTGTCGACAATTTATGGGTTCACAGTAGCCGCTTTGGCGTTTGTACGATAGAAACGTGTGTAGCTGCGATTATCTGTCATCACATTTTTATCGTGTCGTTTTATTTATCATCGGACGGTGTTGTTCTAGTTCTTCCCATTGTGACAACAGTCTGTCGTCGTAATGTCAAAAATGCCATGAACGACAATTAATCGTGTAGTACTATATGTAAAGATAACCGCTAGATTGGTTTACTTCAGCTACTTTCACAGTCTAATGACATACGGCATTTTGCTTTGGGGTAATGCCGCCGATATCAATAGAATCTTTGTCCTGCAGAGACGTGCAGTTAGGGCAATTTACAATCTGGGCTCCAAAGTATCTTTGAGAGATAAGTTTAAGGAAATTAACATTCTTACACTAGCCTCACAGTACATTTATGAAAATGTAATTTATGTTAAAAGGAATAGTAATTTATTTATGAAAAATAGTGACAGACATAACATTAATACGAGGAATAGAAATAAACTAGCTTTTCTTGATAGTCGTCTTCACAAAGTCAAAAAATCATTTAAGGGGCAATGTATACGCTTCTATAACAAGATTCCGGTTGATATACAAAATTTGCCTTCCACGAGGTTTAAAACTATAGTGAAACAAAAACTTTATACTAAAGGTTATTATACAACTTCTGCGTACTTGGATGACAAAAATCCGTGGTAGTAACCCGTTTAGCTCATGGAGGTAGTCTCGATCTCTGATGTTTCAAATAAAAAAAAAATATTGTAAATATTATTTACAAAGAGCAACCCCTAGAGTTTCTTGCTCATTCTTCTCAGGGGAATCTGCCTTACGAATGAGCGGTAGAGTTTAACCATTGTGACGATTTCAAGTATAATAATGCTTACCTATGAAATAAAGATTATTTTGAATTTTGAATTTTGAATTTGAGATTTCATTTAAGCATACAAGTCACGACACCTTAAACTGCACGACTATCTGTCGTCACGACATAACGGGAACGCGCCCTTAGAACATATGTAAAGTGAAGAGTGAGTGAATGAGGGAACGTTGTTCTTTAGTGTAATGGCGTGTAGCGTGTGGTAATGGCGGTGTGTCCGTGATTGTATTGTAAAGTGCTGTACTAATGGACTACTATATTGCGCCACCATTTCATTGAAAACATGATTGTAAAACACAGACAATAATTATAAGACGATCTCGGTGGCCCGATGGTTTGCACTGTGGGCTCGGGATGAGAAGATTCCGGGTTCGATTCCCGGTAGGACTAATTTGAGAATTGAACTTTTCTAAATCGGTTCTTGGTTAGGTGCTGCAGGTAATGCCCCTGGAAGAATTCCGTTGCTTTAGTAGGCATAGTATAGGGAATTTGAGATCAGGCAATTAGTGTGGTTGTCTAACATAATATAAAACTATTTTTTCGGATCTAAATGGCATATGTTTGTTTAAAAAAAACAGATAAACTTTATCGGTCGCATGGTTATTCAGCCCGTCAGACGTGACCTTGAGACCTTTAAAGGGCCTTTAACATTGGTTTGTTTGGAAAAACAAACACTCGTGATTTCCTATAATGTAAGGTGTCAGACAACCATATCAATTACCTGTTTCGAGCCCTTAAAAGGTCCCAGGAATACGGCTGACTGACTGACAATCGGATATGTAAAGGTTGTTATCTGGTTCGTTTGAAAAAAATATGTGGTAAATTTAAATCCTAAACCCTAATAACTCGATATATGATTCATGTTTTTTTTATGATACTAAGTGACGGAATGAACAAGTCGTCGTACCTGGTGGTAAGCGACACGCCTGTCCATAGAAACTGCAGTGCCATTCAGAGCACTAAATCGCTACTGCGCCCTTACTTATTTTCTATATATATACAAAATAAATGTAATAAAACGTAATAGTACATTGTGTATTATAAGGGCGGTAAATAAGAATTTATTAACGAATGTTTGTTAGAATAGGTTTGTAATTTTTACCGACCGCGCCACTAACAATGTTTTCATCGCATTTGTGAGGAAGTAGATACAGCGATGATTTATTTCTTGTATGAATAAATGTCGCTTCACAACACAACATTTACTGATTTTGCAAATGGCGGGCTTTTTTTAATAGATTCCCAGCTATTCTTCCATAGATAATAAATAAACTCGAACTAATATGTTATAAAAGGCGCAGACACATGCAACCACAATGTATTAGATATAAAATAAATCATTTCCAAATTCTAAAAATACTTCAGAATTCTAATTCACAAAATAATTTTAATAAATTATAGTTCAATTACAAATGTTTAGTTTTTTTATACTTCAAGTTTATGCGAAATATACGTTCTGATTTTTACAGCATCATAACTTTTTGCTTAATCTTGACGTAAAAAAACATAGGGCGATAATGTAATGAAAAAACTCGTGGGTTAATTTGGGACATTACGGTCGACTTTGTCTGCATGTCAAAGAATAAGGATTTTTCTATGTGCTTGCTACAGATTTTTGTTTTTTATTTTTTATTTTTAATGATTTATTGTCGTAGCGCCATCTGTTAAAAATCTATGAAAGTTTTTCTTCTATGTGTTAGGCAGTAAAGCTCCTTATGAAAGAGTTCATCTAGGAAGTACTGCCACCTTACCAATTTCTGCCGCCAAGCAATAATGTTAGTTTAGAAGGGTAAGGATGCTAGTGAAATTACAGGCACATGGGACTTGTTAATTTGAGTCTCTGGATGACGTTGACGGGCGCAGTGGTAGTGCCCCTTATGTCTTTGCGATATAACCTCTGAAAGTGTAGTTTAGTTTACCGTGAGGAGCAGGACTTGTTCATCCCGTCACTTGATGTTGTAAAAATAGTTATTTGTAATGTAAGGCTGCAAAGGTGTTGTTTGACGCAAGTGCTTGTATTGAAACCTGAGCTAACGAAGAATGCTATGATTGAACCAAGAGCGGAGCGAGTGGTTCGAAAATAGATTCCTGAGCGTAGCGAGCGTTTCAAGGCACGAGAGGCAAAACAACTTTGCTGCCGAGCGAAACACAACTTTTCATCTCACTATGGCGAGGAAAATGGTAGATAAAAGAAAACAGTGGAACTAAAACATCAGTTTTAATTAAATTTTAATTGAATAGATATTCAATTATTTTTTGTGAAATTACTCCACTAGTTTGTTATAATTATTAATACAAATCTATAATAGATAAATCAGTAATAGATTTCTCATAGAAGGCGCTACGACTAAAAAGTCGTTGAAAGACCAAGTACAAAGACACGACGCAAGCACATAGAAAAATTCGTGAGGTCCGTTGGTTCGTTCCGTGGCTTAGTTGGTATAGCGTCTGGCACGGTATGCAAGAAGACGTCGGTTCGCATCCGACCGGATCGAAGGAATTTTTTCTGAGTGTTCGATCTATGTATTAATAATTATAACATCAGTTTTATTTAATTAAAAGAAAAATGTAATCTTCGGATGCGTTTTGAATTTACACTTCATCAATTTTACTATTGCTCGTATTTTTTTTTGTGATTATTGACATTATTTTAGTTCTTCGACGAATTAAAATAGTTTAATAAACACAATTACTTTTTTATCATTGTCAATTTAATATCAACAATAATAAGAACGAAAAGAAAAAATACTAAAGGATTTATATTACGTAAATAAGTAATGTACGACATATCGCGTAGTTAAATGTGTCCATGGTCTTTTATTTTAATCGTTTAAGAAAAAGTTAGGTGCACCACAGTCTGTCGTCAAATTCAAATTTCAAAAACCTTTTCCACGTTAGCCTGCAAAAAACGCTTTTGCGCGCAGATTTTTAACAAGAAGGAAAGCCTTTCCGAGCTAGTGAGGTGAAAAGTAATTTACGCATTAGGTCAGTGTGGCAGCCTATGACCTCAACCGTCGCCTGAGAGGAGACCCGTACCCAGCAGTGGGACGTCTAAATGGGTGGTTGATGAAGACGCGTGCCGTCATATAGATTCGAACCGTAGATCTCTCTCTTTTAAATTTAATTTGAATTAACTTACCCAATTCCCTGATATACACAGGCGTAATCTCGTAATTAAACATGTGTAATACATCCAATCTGTGAGTCATTTTTAGTTTAGCTAGTGAGGTGAAAAAAAAAAATTGTTACAAACTAAATATAAATAATTGAATATCATGTAGTAAAGCATCGTGATATTCAATAAACAGTTTAATTCTATACGATTAAACATATTTTCGTTTGAGTGAAGTACTCGACGTAACGGATCAGAGACGCTTTCTTACGAGCGTATATAATTTATCCCCAGGTAGATGTACTCAATACGGTTCTTTAATGGCTTAAATTCATGCGATAGCTGAAAAGGCGTATCTTAACATATTGTGTGCGATATTTTAGTTATATAAATCTTTAAAAAAGGTCGTATTGCATACAGAAAGATATACTTCTTTGCTCTAATACTTATTATTAACAGACTGGATAAGAAATTTGAAATATATAGAAATTTTTGCCATGTCGTGAATATCTCTTTATAAGATGTCTCTTTATAAGATACGTGTTTAAGAAATTAAGTCATCGTTATGTAATGGGAATTTCCGCAGCTACCGTTTTATATTTACTTTATACGTTACACAATTGACATAAAGTTTATTATATATGTACTATTTTATCAGAAAAATACGTTTCCAATCCATTTCGCGGCAATGTAAATTGAGCTTGGGAAGGGGTGTTTTGTAAATAATTTATTTTCTTAAAATTCTCGATAAGTATCTCTATTGAGATAATTACCATCCATACCTAATTTGTTAGCAATGTATTTGGTCGGACGCTTTTGTTACAGCCTGTATTCTTTGATATTGTTTGATGATTTAAAATTAAAACGTGTCTAAGCCGTATGTATAAATAGCACCTAACAAAGATCGGATTGTAAAGATTACAGATGTTATAGAGTTCCTATAGGAATATCTTAAATAAGGGATCAACGCTTTCGAGCTGCTTGAAATTATTATGGATTTTTACTGAGCCGACTGTATTAGTTCTTAAAATGTATAGAGTTGTAAAAAATATGTCAAGTTGACTTTATTTCATATCACGATGTTTTACTACCACAATTTTCGAGATAACCTCCTCCGTTTTTTGAAGTCGGTTTAAAATGTAAACAAATAAATGTCAGTGTCAAAGTATTAATGCAGGTGTACTAAACCTTACAATTTTAACGGAACTTGAAAAGGAGAAAGTTCTCATTTTTTCCAATTTTAATTATCCATCACATAATATTAATAATAACAACACACGATAATTTAACAAACGCACAACGCAAAACGGACATCTATGACTTGATAAAATGCCGACACAAAAAAATGTTTTTGATCCCGATTGTATTACCAGTGTCACAATATTATTTACGACCTTATAAACATAATCTTTCATTGTAAGCATACAACGAAATTAAGTAAAAATATGTATTGCAAAATTTGAATTGTTCTAAGTTTTATTAGCTTATAGCTTGTTTATTGTCGTCAAAAATAGGATTACCACCATTTTAATAGTTATTTGTTATGCAAGGCTGCTAGTTGTTGTTTGACACGAGTGCTTGTATTGAAACCTAAGCAAGCGAAGGGTGCCAAGTTAATAGAATCCTGAGAGTAGCAAGGGTTTCAAGGCGCGAGACGCAAAACAACTTTGCTACCGAGCGAAACACCTAACTTTTCACCTCACTATAGCGAGAAATATGGTAAATGAAAGTAAAACAGGCGAACTATTATAACAAATCAGTTTAAGTAAACAAAATTACTTATCGTTGTCAATTTAATGTTAACAACTTTAAGAATAAAATATACCGGATTAATAATGTACGACCAATCGCGTAGTTGAACATGTCATTATGTTTTTTTTTTTCATCGAAAGGAAACGTTAGGTGCACTGCAGTCCATCGTTAAGTTCGAATTTCAAAAACGCTTTTGCGCGCAGATTTCTTGTTTACATTTTGGACACCTAATTATTTGGATCACTTACTAACCAGGCGCGTCGATTACCGCCAGGCGCACGACTTCTTCTTTCCGTCACTTGGTATAATTAAAAATAGCTGGTCACAAACTAGGAAATCCCTGTACTTAGAAGTACCAGATAAACAAAATACTCCAGCGATCCTACTAGTCCGAATAAAACTTTACCTTAGCCTTTATATTTAAGGTTAATTTTCGGTTAAGGATTACGAATATTTTTCAAGAAAACATGTAGGTATATGCCAGAACTTTGTGACTGTACGTAAGTGATCATTATTAAACGTGTAACTTAAGTGTCTAGAAATGTAGTTCGTAATTATGAATAAAAAAAAATCGAAGGCTTTTGAAAACTTTTTCTTTGTTAGTTTTTGATGTGTTATTACGGGCTGTGGCAGAATATCAGTAAGTGCTACGTATTGAATTACTCACTGTTTCTGAGACATATCCATTTCTGACGTGTTTATATATGAATTTTCGTTAATTTTGTATTGTGTTGCATGTGAAATAAAGTCATCAAAAAATGAAAATGACTTTCGATTTTGACAAAGTTGCTTAATTAAATTTTTATTGAATTGATATTCAATTATTTTTTGTGAAGTTACTCCACTAGTTTGTTATAATTATTAATACAAAGATCGAACACTCAGAAAAAACACTCAGAAAAAATTCCTTCGATCCGGTCGGATTCGAACCGACGTCTTCTTGCATACCGTGCCAGACGCTATACCAACTAAGCCACGGAACGAACCAACGGACCTCACAAATTTCTCTATGTGCTTGCGTCGTGTCTTTGTACTTGGTCTTTCAACGACTTTTTAGTCTAAGTTGCTTAATTTTTTATTTCAATTTTTTATTAAGTTACTTTGATTTTTAAACGACTTCAGAAAGGAGGAGATTCTCAAGGTTCTAGTAGCAGTGGAGCTTCTTGTGAAATAGTTCGTCCAGGGAAGTACTGCCACCCTACATATGTCTGCCGCCAAGCAGTAATGTCAGCATTACTGTGTTCCGTTTTTGAAGGGTAAGGGTGCTGGTGAAATTACAAGCTCATGAGACTCGTCAACTTGTCTCAGGATGACGGGCGCAGTGGCAGTGCCCCTCAGATGTTTGCGATTTAAAGCTCTGAGGACACTGCAACTATTATGGTCAGGCGTGTAGCTTCAGCAGCTAGCTTCATCAGGCGCACGACTTGTTCGTCCGTCACTTAATATATTTAAAAAAAAAATTGTATGTATGTGACGCGAGTACTCTGACATTTGTGAACCGATTTCGATGGTTCTTTTTTGTTGGACAGGAGGTACTAATGGTCACTAGTGGTCCTATTGAAATTTGTATATAAGAAATTATTCCACCGCTAAGGGTAACAAATTAGGGGATGAATCCGGTTTTTATCAAGTCCTTAGGTTTTTGCGATTGTGACACTTAGGAAGCGAAACTATTCAATCTAAATCGTATATATTTAGGAAATAAAACTATTTTTCCGGATTTAAATCGCGTATATTTGTTTTTTCAAACAAACCGTCGCGTAAACAAGTCTGCAGTCTGCGAGCATGTCATGGATAAACCTACACATTCAATGAAGTTTGACAAACCCCAGGTCCTTGCAAAAGAAGTCCGTTATCTACCCAGGATGCTGCGAGAGGCCACTGAAATTAAAAAACATCCTAATTTCAACAGGGAAGATGGTTTCTCCGTACCACCAGTTTGGGATCCAGTATTTTCTCTAATGAAAAATCCCAAACAGACATAAGACTGCAGTACTAATTAATATGTTTTAGTTTATTCTATTATAATTTTGGAAGCACAGACTGACACAGACAAATAATACTTTGACAGTTATTTGAATAACTGTCGCATCTACCATACAGCAGCCAGGATGTTCCCATTGAAACCAAGCAGGTTTAACACCCCCCCGCAATGTGAACATCCTGTTGACAATAACAAAGTGAACACACACTTAAATTATACATATAAAACACTGCACACCAATAAACATTGAATATAAAAATATCAACCTGTATATACACCTACCTATGACTAACTTACACACCCTATATACATACAACAAAACCTTAACCTAAACTTAATAAGTGTGCACATTTGGTGTGCTTTAGTTTCGGCAACGGTTTTGTGAAAATGTCCGCAATCATGTCTTGTGTGGGTATGTATTTCAGGTGAAGATTATGTAATATAAGTGAGTCGCGGATGAAGTGGTGTTTAATGTCAATATGTTTGGTGCGTGCATGATAAGTGTTATTGTGTGCTAATTTGATAGAACTTTGATTGTCAGTGTGTATGATGATGGGTTGTGGAGTGACGGCGAATACTTCGGTTATGAACGATTTGAGGTAAATAGCCTCCTTGCAAGCCTCCGCCAGAGCCATGTACTCGGCTTCTGTCGTGGAAAGCGCTACTGTACGCTGCTTGCGAGCTTCCCATGATATAGGGGTACCGTTCAATAAAAATACAAAACCGGTGTATGAACGTCGGTCCACAAGATTGTTTCCATAGTCGGCATCAACATAACACACGGGTTGGAACTGACCTGATGGTTTAAAATGTAGTCGGTGATCCTTGGTGCCTTTAAGGTACCGAAGAACACGCTTAGCGGCCTTCCAGTGTACCCCCCCGTAATGTGCATTGAACTGCGAGAGGTAAGAGACTGTGTGAGCAATATCTGGTCTCGTACAAATGGCAATGTACATTAGTGAGCCGATAAGTTCCTGGTACGGGACTTCTTCTTCTTCTTCCTTTGTAGGCAGCGTTAGTTTGATGCCAGGTTCCAAAGGAGTTGTCACCGAAATTGCATCTGTCATGCCGAACTTATGAATTAATTTTTCAATGTATTTGGTTTGGTCGAGAGTTATTTCTTCGGTAGTTTGTGTAACTCTCATCCCCAGGCAGTCCTTGAGGATACCAAGATCCTTAACTATAAATTGCTCCTTGAGCTTATTTTTAAAAACATTCTTCATGATGTCATTTGTACAGACAATGAAGAAGTCGTCAACAAACACAGCAACTACGAGAATATCATTACCATCTCGTCTGTAGTAAATACAGTGCTCATTTGTTGCTTGGTTTAAGCTGAGTTTGTGCATAGCTTCGCACACTTTGATGTTCCATTGTCGTGGAGCTTGTTTAAGACCGTATAAAGCCTTTTTAAGTAGGCATACTTTGCCCTTTGGGTCGGTAGAGAAGCCTTCTGGTTGTTCCATGTAAATTTCCTCATTTAGGTCACCATTCAGGAACGCGGTTTCGACGTCGAGATGTTCTACTTGCAGCTTATGTTTAGCAGCAAATGCCAGTAGAACTCGGACTGACGACAGTCTAGCGACCGGAGAAAAAGTTTCGCCATAGTCCACTCCAGCTACTTGGGTGAAACCTTTGGCAACTAATCTGGCTTTGTATTTGGTGACTTGTCCACTTGTGTCCTTTTTGATTTTGAACACCCATTTACATTTCGTAGTTTTCCTGTTTACTGGTCTATCGACAAGAACCCATGTCCCGTGTTTTAATAACGAGTCATGTTCAGCCTGCATTGCTTCTACCCACTTTTCCTCTTGAGGATGACCTGTAACTTCAGTGTAAGTCTCCGGTTCGAGATCTGAAGTCATGTAAAGCTTTTGTTCTCCATATTTTTCGGGGGGATTCCTGATTCGGGTTGGATACCTTCTTTCAGGTTCAGGTGAGGGCTCTACGATGAGTTCAGGTTCGGGAACATCTTGTGAGGATGTTACAGGTCCTTCTAATAAAGGTGACGGCTCCGGGGTCACAGGTTGTGGTTGAAGCTGTGGCTGTGGTGACGGGCCTGGTTCATCATCGAGTGGAACATGAAACTGTATTAAAGGTGTCTGTGGACATGAATGGGATTCAACACAAGTGTGAGGAACAGTTTCAAAGGTTTTGTCCTCTAGGAAGACAACATCTCTAGCGAATATTATTGTGCGCGGATTGTGGGGATCTAGGAGTCGGTAGCCTTTGGTCTCAGTTGAGTAACCTGTGAACACACATGATTGTGTTTTTGGTTCAAGTTTACTTCTTTTTTCTTTTGGCAAAAGAACGTGGGCCTGGCAGCCAAAGACCTTCAGATGAGAAAGATTGACTTTGTTGCCGGTCCATAGTTCTTCTGGAATCTTGTTCTTCAAGGACTGAGAAGGCATACGGTTCTTTAGGTATATAGCCGTATTTACCGCTTCACCCCAGTAAGCTAATGGTAGCTTCGCGTCTTGGAGCATTGTTCTGGCTTTTTCGATAATGGTTCGATTTGCGCGTTCGGATACTCCATTCTGTTGTGGAGTGTACGGTATTGTGGTTTGATGCACGATACCGTTCTCCTTAAGAAACGTAGACATGTCCTTGTTGACATATTCGCGACCATTATCTGAGCGCAGAACTTTTATTCGTTCTCCAGTTTGATTCTCTATAAAATGCTTAAACTCTATAAATTTTGTAAAAACTTCGGCTTTAGATTTTAAAAGATATCCAAACGTTTTGCGACTAAAGTCGTCTGTAAAAGTTAATAGATAAAGGGCTCCGCCCCACGAGTGCGTACTCATCGGTCCGCATAAGTCCGAGTGAATTAATTGTAGGACTTTACTCGATCTACTTTTTGAGTTTGGGAAAGGTTTCTTTGCTAGTTTGCCTTGTATGCAAGGAATACACTTATCATTGTAATTCCCACTAAAATCTACGCCGATATTTTTATTTTTCAAAATACGCAAACTTTTTGCATTCGGATGACCGAGACGCCTATGCCAGAGCAATGCAGGCTCCTTGGCATGTGTGTACGTAGCATGCGAACTATTTTGTACGTCAAGCTTGTACATGCCTTTGTGGTTTGAGGCTGTGGCGATGACAGTATTTGTCATGTGACAGTCATCACTCTTAAGTATTTTTGCGCCGTTAGTTGTAAATAATACATCGTAACCCTTTTTAACTAAAGTCCTTACGGACAAAAGATTTGTAGCTAAGCCAGGAACGTATAAGACGTCACTAATTTTATGTACGTCGTCGGAAATATGTATATTTACCGTACCTTTGCCATGGCTGAGAAGCTTCTCCTTGTTCGCAACTGTAATAGAAGTAACATGAGACGATATTGACTCAAACCAATCTTTTCTATTGCTCATGTGAGAACTCGCACCCGAGTCTATGAACCAATCTTGTGAACCTGTGGAAGGAGCGTTAGTGAAACAAGATGAAAGTGTAATATGTGATGTATAATTTGAAATACACGTTGCCGAAACTTTCTTGTTTTTTATTCTACATTCACTCACAACATGCCCTAACTTTTTACAATACGAACAAAACAGTTTTTTCTTTTGTACGTTTTTCTTAACATGTAGAGCAGTAGGCTCATTTGGTTTATGTACATTAGTACTTGTAGAGGCGCGTACAACCCTAGACGAGTCCTCTTTTAGGAGAGCAGCAACAACATTTTCTGATGTGATCTTCGTGTTGGAGTGTTCAAGCGCCATGACTAGTGGCTGGTAACGCTCCGGAAGGCCAGTGAGCATAATTATGGCAAGAAACTCGTCGTCCATTGCGGCGTTTATGCTCTGTAGCTCTTGCTGTGTTGCTAACGCCATGTTAACGTACTCTTGCATGTTTCCTCTAAATTCGTTGGCTAAGAGCTTTTTCATTAGCCCTAGTCTGCGTGACAAGCCACTGTCAGCATACGCCTTTTTAAGGGAGTCAAAGGTTTGTTTAGCAGTTTTAGCTGACCTTATTACGGGATAGACGGATTCGTCCCAGGATAAGCAAATCTTCGCCCGTGCTTTGGCATCCTTTCGCTTGGCGAGAGGGTCAGCTAGGTCGACATCTGCTATTACAACGTCCCATAGGTCTAGGTCAGTAAGGAGACACTCTATACTGAAAACCCAGGTGTTGAAATTTTTCCCGGTCAGCTTGCTAATGGTGGCTGACGATTGTAGTGCCGGTAGGCTTACCGATGGAGTATTTTTATTTTCCATAGCACTTTTTTTTGCAACCAAAAAAAAGTTAACCCATAACCTATTATAATTTTGGAAGCACAGACTGACACAGACAAATAATACTTTGACAGTTATTTGAATAACTGTCGCATCTACCATACAGCGGTCAGGATGTTCCCATTGAAACCAAGCAGGTTTAACATATTCTAATTTCTATTAATAATTAATAATAAATTAAACTTAATAAAAATTCATTCAATAAAATAATTTGTAAAACTTAATGTAGCGTAAATTGGAATGTTTTCTTTGTAAAATTAAAAATAAGGTATTTAATTAATAACTATTGTAACTATAGTGAAAAAATAGGGTGGTTTGCATTAATATTAGACATAACTGGTTGAAGACTGTACCACCTCAGTCAACCGTGACCACGGGACTAGTAAAGGGCCCGAAACGTCGGTTTGTTTGAAAAAACAAATATACGCGATTGAAATCCGGAAAAATAGTTTCATTTCCTATGTGTAACAATCGCGAAAACCTAAGAACTCGTATATATTTGTTTTTAAAAACAAACCCACATTATGGGCCTTTGACAAGTCCCATGGGCATGGATCTAATGACATGACCATGGGTCCTTATAGGACCCAAAACATTAGGCCTGACGTCCGCTGACGGGACGGCTCGATAGAGGATTTTTAGGTAACGAAAATATACCTTAATCTTATGGCATTATATGTGAAATTTCAATGATAATAGTCGTAGTTACAAAAGCAAAGCTGCGGCAGCCCTGGCGATGCTTCGGCAACCTTCGAGATGCTTGAGCAGGCGATTATGCCGGAATAAGAAACGATTGGAGGCACGCCTAAGGATGTTTCATACCACGTCGTACCTAAGGACACTGCGGCAAGCTTAAGGCGAGTCACTGGAGGAGAAGCGGGATAAATTGTTTTGCAAGACCAAATGGTATAGGGATTTACTATTAAATCTCTTCAATCTTACAAAAAATACATAGTACACCTACGGATATTATCTAAAGAATGTGCTAATTTTTTACACGAGAAACGAATCTAACTTTGCATATAATTGTGATATGGAGACATTCCTCTTTAAATACTATAGACAATCTGCTACATTTTTGTGTTCAACTGAAGCCAGGAAAGAGCTTACATTTATTTATTAAATTCACAATTATCCCAAACGTTGAAAATTGCTCAACCGTTTAACGATGCGCCGTGCGGCCCGCTGCCCCGTCAGCCGCCATCGGGCGCTCGTCAACGTTGGATGTGTGCCAAATTTTTTCCGCTTTTTCTTGTTTGATCATATTAATTGTCTGCGCTCGGATTGCGGGACGCGCGGGCGTTATTGCCATCAGTGTACTTGTACGTAGCAGCGTTGCAGTGTGCTTGCACGTAGTGATGCCGAAGGATCCCCTGCCGACTCTATTATAGAATATTTCTATCAAAACATTTAGTACAATTTCATAACAGATTACGCATCATCGTTCTAAGTGGGTTATTCAAAAATCTTATAGGTACACTTATCTTATTTGAGTGCTATGACGTTTTCAAAGCCTTCGATCCTCGACCCAAGCTTTAATCTGACTCGGATCTGCATTATTCATATTATAAGGGAACCCTATTTGGGTTTCATTTTTCACATTACGCAGAAAACCTTATCTATTTATTTTTTATCCACGAACCGGAAAGAACTTTGCGTGTGGGTTTATTTTTTCACTTACGTTTCGGTCCGCCATTTTTAAATTTTAAGGGTCCGGAGATAAGAGGCTTTTGTGTTCTCAAATGAGGTATAATTTTAATAAATAAATTATTAATTATACGTAATCGTAATTACAAGTAGTTGCAAAGTAACTTTGAGCATAAGTACTGCTTTTAATATGAATGTCGGAGATTGCGTTACGACCATCTATAATTTGCAATAATTGGCTACCTAATTGATTGTTTACGGAGTAAGCACACGTGCAGTCACCTGTGCACAGTAATGAGGCTGTTTACTGTTTTGGATGCAGCTGTGCTTTTATAACGTTGTTAGCTTAATAGGCTGACTACACGTGGATAAACTTGTGGTGATGTTTGTGTCGCCCAATAGGCTGCCTTTCTACCAGACATGTGCTACGTAGCGAGGCGGTGTGCGAGGAAAAATTCCACCAATGGGACTACTCTATTTACTTTTAAGTTTAGTTTTTAGTTTACCTTACGAGTTATGAGCCTTCAGCTCGCCTTCTTATCCGGTGGCGCAGTCAAGACCATCAGCGGCCAAATGCGAAATGTCCTTCACAAAAAAATAAATAATTGAGAGACGTTCGAGGAAGAGTCGCTGGACACAAGACAATACCACAATACTGCCATTTACTCTATACCAAATACCTGGCTGTGTATTAATTGTGCCTCTCTACATACTTTCAGTGCTGCGTTGTTTTCGATCTATTCCAAAATGTAGTCAGTACCCATCATGGACAGTATTTCTAAAGAACCACATGGGTGCTCAGGCCCATGATCGGAACTCTCTCTCACTCTCCGACATATAAATAAATATTAGACAACATTACATACGTTGTTCTAATCCCAAAGAAAGTGACTGAAGCACTTGTGTTATAGAAATAAAACGAAACGAAAACAATGATTGCACCACAAATACCCAGACCGGAGACAATATAGAAAAAATAGTTTCCTAAATTGACCCAGACAAGAATCGAACCCGGGACTTCAGAGATGGCGACACCAAGAAAAGCGATGTGCAAGCCACTCGATCATGGAGGTTATCATTCGTAGATAATAACATGTAACAAGTTTCCAAAAGGGTTCTATTTCTGGTTTGACAGTATTAGTTTCTGTTTGATTAAGCAAGTAGGTATGTAGAAGAGTTGCAACAATAACAACAACTTTGCTTTTGTGGCAGTCCCAGTGGTATTTACAAACGATGCACTATAAGTTTCCGGAACTGGTCACTGATATAAACAATATTTAAAAACTAATTACAACATTTGAAAATGGAACTCTTTGGCTGTAGAATACAGTTTGTTTCATCTAACTGTCACTTCTTTTTACATTGTGGCGTCATTTTAGAAATTGCTTGTCTACATCACCATGGATTTAACTCGTGAAAATTTTCGTAGTGTGATTTTCTACGACTTTTAGTGTAATTTAACAGTTTGCGGAGCTTCGCTCGGCTTCAAACTGCATTTGGCGATGAAGCACCATGCAAGACGACTATTTATAGCTGGTTTGCAGAATTCAAACGCGGTCATGTGAATCTCAGTGACGAATGTCGCCCGTCCACTGCTGTAAACAACAAAAACATCGATGCTGTGCGCCGTATGATCAAAACAGACAGGCATGTGACATACCATGAGATTCGGGCATCTTTAGGCACAGACATGAGTCAAATACAATCAATACTACACAAACATTTGGGTGTGAAAAAGTTGTGCTCTCGGTGGATCCCACACAATTTGAATGAGGCTCAAAAAACGGATCGCGGCACTTGGTGCAACGCCATGCTTACTAGATTCAACGAAGGGGCGTCAAATTTGGTGTGGGATATAGTAACAGATGATGAAACATGGATTTAAAGTTACGATCCCAAAACAGAGCAGCCATCGAGCATATGGGTATTTCGAGAGAAGCTAACCAAAGTGGCGCGGGTGCAAAGTGCCTCTAAGCGGATAATTGATTTATTTAAATAAAACTGGACACGTAGCTACTGTTGCTTTGGATAATCGTTGTACCGTGAATAGTGATTGGTACACGACCATTTGTTTGCCGGAAGTTATTGACAAACTCCGTAAAAATAACCGTAAATGCCGTATCATCTTGCACCACGATAATGCAAGTTCTTACACGGCCAGACAGACAAATGAATTTTTGAAGGTGAGCAACGTTGACCGTATGAGCCATCCCGCGTTCAGTCCCGACCTGGCACCTTGCGACTTTTCCAAAAATTAAAAACCAGTTATACGGTCAACGATTTTCATCACCCGAATAAGCTGTCGAAGAGTATGAAAAATATATTTCAGAGATTGTCACGGAGGAGTGGCATAAATGTTTTCAAAATTGGTTAATTCGTAAGAAAAAGTGCATTAACGCCAACGGAGAATATTTTGAGAAACAATAAATTCATTTCTGACCATTTATAGTATTTTTTTCTTATTCATTCCGGAAACTTAATTGAGCCCCACGTATTTACATAGCTACATAGTAGTATTCACACGGTATTTACATAGTCTCGCAAATCTACACATCCATTACCAGAAATACGCATTGATTTGAAATATAATGTTCCCTTTTTGGCTTTAAATAAAAAGACACGTACGTGTGTACATTTTGTTGAGGCTGGTTTTACAGCTGTGCTACGGTCCGTACGGACTGCCCGCCTGCGGGCCATCCGCATACCTAGAATCCGCTAGGCTCTGAATCGAGTGTTTAATTTAGTGCGGATATTGATGGAAGACAGTCAAGTACTCCGCTCGAGTGCTCCGCGCGGACGGTCCGTAGATAAATCCGCACTGCTCTGAAACTAGCCTAATGATGAATGACGACGCAAATTTCGACTTTTTGTTGTCCTGAAACTACATTTTTTCATATTTTTATATCAGAGTCAAAAACAAAAATCTTGTTAAATGGTGTAATCATCGTAATGCCTTTTGATTGGTCAATTTGAATTTCCCGCTAAAATTCACATGGCCATGGTCCAATTAAATTTCGTACTTATTACGTACTTAATTTAAAAGCGAAAAATGTTCTACGCATACATGTTCTACTACTATTAGATCTGTTATTAGACCGATTTGAATTAGACCAAATCATGCAATATAATAATATTCATATTTATATTTGTAGTATTGCCACATGGCTGTCTTAGATTTTAATAACATAATTTTGCGCTTTTGACATGTAGCACCCCGTTTAGGCACTGCAATGTTAGAAAGAGCACACTATTTATTACATTCATTGACCTACCATTGCATTTCATTTCTTATAATAAGTCAATTAATAAGAATAATAACATTACATGTAGATTGTATTAAACACTTCATGAAAGTAGATATATAGTGTCAATAATAATAAATGAATATTTAATTTAGTTTTTGTATATTATTGTCAATAAAAAAGACATTTAATTTATAAAACGCATTTTTCAGAAGGTAATTTTTAGGAAGTTTTCAAATGTTTTCGTATTCTTTTCATTTTTATATGATATATACTTGAATTGCCTGGAGTGGGGCGCTGACCGGTACAGGCTTAGACTTGTAACCGAAAGTTTTAGTTGGTTGAGAAAACGACTGTTTCGTTTTATGGTTTTAATAGGAGAATATAGTTCAAAGTATTTGCATACGAATTTGCAACATTCCGAAATATAAATTGAAGTTAACGTTAGAATTTCATGTTTCATGAAGTACGGTTTACATGATTCTGTTTGGTCGATGTTAACTAGTATTCAATGTCCTAGATAATTACACTTCGATACAGACCCGGCAAATAGAACGGCAAAGCAGGGAATATTTAGTTAATAAATAGTAATAACCTTATATCGTAATTGAAATTTGAATTACAATTGTCATACGAGTTAGCAAGAAAAACAACGCTATGCAAGGAATACTTCGGCAGCCTTCGGGATGCTTCTACAGACTTCTGAAGGTTATTCACCCATTAACGTCTCCTTCTTGAAATATGGTTCTCTTCTTCTCCATGACTTGACTGCCATTTCTAAATTAACAACTGGTAATGAATCAGCCCGCTACGTTACGACTTATTTGGGCCCCAAGTTTTTTTATTTAATTTTAAATCGTTTCAGGGGGTCTACTCCCGATCTCCGTCCGATATTCGTTCGAAATAATTACTGTCATATATATAATACGCGACCAAGTCAAAAGACAATGTCAAGTATGGAGTTCCTTCGCATTATGGATCTTTTAATTTGGTCGAGTATAACTTATTTGACAGCAATTGTTTCGGACGGATGTCGGACGGAGAACAAGAGTAGGCCCCCAGTTGTGTGCCTATAGGGTTGTCAATGACAGAAACTTCTATGTTTCGTACTCTGCAAAAGTTAGAATTAGTAGGTTGTCAATGGTTATCCATCGGGTTAATATTCAGCTGCCCTTGTAATTTTTGGTAAGGTATGGCGAGTCGATGCTACGTTGATGGCGTAGTCTACTAATATTATACATATTTAATTTGAAATCTAAATTGACGACAAAACGAGATAAAAATAAGATATGCATAGTAATTTTAATGATAGTTTTAGTACAGCCACATGTAACATCGATCGCTAATGATTGAATGGCAAGTTTGATGCAAAATGCAAAAAGGCAAGGGAAGACTGAAAGAATGAGCCCTAAGGATACCGTGGCATAATTGTGGTCAGTGTGCGTTTTCACGTAGGAATGCCGAAAGATCCCTTTGCTATACCGTCCCGTCAGTGCTCCGGGTTTAGAGGGTACTACACTACCAGACTAGAAGCAGTATAAAATAGGAAATGAAACTATATTACAGACAAATATATACGAAACATTAGTTTGTTTGAAAAAACAAATACACGCGATTTAGATCCGAAATAATAGTTACATTTCCTACGTGTTACAATTGCGTAAACATGAGAACTCGATAATTTGAAAGAGTTCGTTTCCTGAAAAGATCCCACTGAAAATCGAATTCGAATATCGAGATATGTACTACATAGCGCCTAGATTGCTCACCGTTGGGTAACAGAGACCGTCAAATTTAGAAGATGTTTGATTGTAATAATTAAGCTTATAAAAAGAAACTTCAAGTTGGATCTTAAAGTTACAAAATATACCAGGCACATTAACTTGAATCGAAGTTTTAATGAATGGATCTACGACCCATACTGATGCGGCACTGAACAAATAACGAAGCACTTATGACTTCTAATTGTCGGAGTTGCCAGTTTACTAATAAAGTTATTTAAAAAGTTTAAATACTGGTGAAGCCAACGAGTCCCAGTAATTTCCAGAATTACGAGTTACAGCTACATTTCACAGGACGGCACAATTTGCGAAAATATTTTTGGGGCAAATGCTTTTAGAGTTTTAATTCATAACAATATTGTTCCGTTGAAAACACATGTGTTCTCTAGTTTTAAAAACTACTTTTAAATAAATCCTGCGTGCAAATTTTTGTACAAAGCTTTTACGTAGTTTTAAGCTGAACGATATTTTGTTATTCCATCTACACATACACTCACAAGAACACTTTTACTTGCGAAAACTAAAGTAAGTGCGCCATTAAGCTTGCACGCGTGGTAGCTTAAACAAGACGACAAGTCTGTCTTCAGGCTGTTTTCAATTTCCAAAAAACTATAGAAACAAAATCAATAATCTAATAACGAAATAAGGTAGGGAACGAGGTCGTTCTACGCGATAACTCCAATATTAATTTAATTAAGCGAATGATAACCGTTCACCAACCAATTGGGCAGATTACTGTATAAGATAAACATTATCGTAGTTATCTGTTGTACTCGTATACTGATACACCCACAGGCAGTCTGTATTTATAGATAGCTTTTTGAACTATGATGATGAAAATGGCTTATTGATGTGGGGGATGTCAGACAGAAACCCCATTTTTATTTTATTAGGGCGTTTCTCTATTAAACCGACGTCTGGAATTCGTTTATTACCAGTTCTGACTTTAAATCCATGTGTGCTATCGAATGAGTAATGGAATAATTTTATTTTCTTCGATTTTCGCATAATCCCAGTTAACTATTTTTATCATCACTTTCGTTAATTCCTCCTTATACAGTCTTAAGTCTATCTCCTTATTCATGATATCCGGCGTGAGGGAACACGTACACCTTCAGCATTTTCCTTGTGATTTGTTGCAGTCTCTTCATTGGCCCCTAGTCCTTTATTATTACAAGTTTTCTTTTCTATCAACTGTAATAAACCGGATTTCCATATTGAATCGGTAAAAATCTTTTGTCGGTTCAGAATAGTAGAAGAACTCTTAAAGGTTATCGAGATTTGCTGACAATATGCAACCTGAAGCTGATAATTACACCTAGTTTATATGAAAATAACAAAAACGGCCTCGAAACAACAGCGTATTCTATCGTATATACAATGTATATACATTTTCCAAGCATGTAATGATTTTCGTATAATTGGTAACATTGAAGAATTTATTAAACTGTAAAAAGAATAGACGGGACTACACCAGCGACCCAATGTCTCTGATAAATTGAATAAAATCGATCACTTTATATTGACTGTCACTCGTCTGGTGTCATGCTGTTATGTAAAGCAGGTTTAGTTTTGTTATTATTGGTAGGGTTCATTGGCAGAGCCCGCTTGGATTGGATTATCGTTCTGTCTATTCCTACGACAAAACAGCATTAATATAATTATTATTGATACAAATATCGTATCGCATAGCACAAAGAAAAAATTCTTCGATATGACTGGACTCCAATCAGCGTTTGTTCCCATGCTGGGGACACCGCTCTTACCAACTGAACTACAGATCGAGACAGCAGATCTGATGGATTTCTCTGAGTACTTGTTGCAGATCTTTGTATTCCATTTATGTAAATATTTCAAATTTAAATCTGGCGACAGCAAACCCAGCCACAGGTACAAGAGAATTGCCTCCGTTGCCGAACGGTTACCAAGCTGGTCTGCCACGCAGAGATCCCGTGTTCTATTCCCGGGTCGGGAGAAATATTTGTGTAGCCTACATTTATTTCTCTTGTGAGTTTGGGTACACCCAATTTGTGCTTGTCTATGTGTGTGCCCATGGCACCCGCGATACAAAGTCACGCAGGGCTTAAAAAAGTGACTTATGATCTTTATTAATGTGATATAAAATTATGTACTTAATACTGCAAATGTATTTAGTACCGTCCATTTTCCAAATTGATGTTTTTTGAAATAAAATATGAATTCAGTCTTATCCACAATCTAGACGGCTTGAACGACGAATTAAGGTCGACGTTCAAGCGACCATGACTGGGAGTTGCCAATTTATCCTACATATGAATATCTCGATTGCGTTGTAGCGTGGAAAATGATATAAGGTCAAAGATAGAGAGAGATGATATGATGGTTTAAATATGTAGAGTGAATGAATAAAAAAAAATTAAGAAAACCTCCAAGTAGGCAAGGGCCGACCAAGGCGAATACCGTGACCAAGTTGAAGATATTCTAAAGAAAGGCCAGGTCAAGAGTGTCCTTAACTGACGAGCACACATGAAAACGCTGATGCGCGTTGATGAAGCTAAAGATATGTGTCAGGATCGTAGCAAATGGAAGGCTGTTGTCTCTGCCTACCACGTTGAGAAAAGAGCATGAAGTATATATATGTAAGAATATGTCGGAATTGTATCATACGCTAATCAAAATGTGGATGCAGACAGAGTGTTCTATTCCCTGGCTGTGCGCATTAAGATGAATGTTGTCAAGCACTTGGCCCTAATATTTTTTATATCATCCAAATATGATACCTCGCAGTGCGCCTGGTATTTCGCTGGTGAAAGCGACATGCCGGAGTAAATTGCAATATTATTAAGCCCGGGGATCATAATCATAACTCAATTCTAAAATAAGGTACTCCATAGCAATGTAAGGTTCATTTTAATCCCAAAAACCTCTGCATTAGACTTCACGTTTCCAGTGTCATTATAGCCATATTATACTAATATGGGTAAAAGGCAACAGACGGAGTCCATTTGCGATAAAATGGTTAGCGTATGTCCGCAAGCGGGATTATGAATATGATGGATGCGGATTATACGGTCGAGTTGCTTCGAACTCCTGTACAAATCTCTGTGATTCTGTCTTTGTAAATGTAAAAGTATTATCAACATTTTACCTCAAGTCGTATTTTTATCGTCGTTATATATAATTACTTATAAAAATATTGAACACTAAGAAAAATTTCGCCGACCTGACAGGACTTCCACTCTGTACCGAAAAGTTGCTCTTTAGTTTTAAGTTTCAGGGTCAATGTCTGAGCCGAACATAATCGGGGAAATAAATAGGGATATGGGAGATGGGATATGGGAAGAATTGAACAGAATCGAGCTTTCGGTGAGAGTGCCCACGAGCTCCATCAACTCATCCCGCCCGCCTCCTTTTACCATCGGACATCCAGACGTACGACGGGATGTTATCCTTATTTGGTCGATATTCCCTATTCTAAGCGATTTTCGTCATCTTTTATTATGCGCACAGCCCAGGAATGGAATTCCCTGCCTTCGATTTCGTTTCCGAGCACATTTAATCCAAGTGTCTTTATGGTGCGACCGAATAGGAGTGTTCTAGGTGAGCTCGTTCCGTCGTAGATCCTATTTCTGTTCCAGGGCTAGGTAGTCAAGGGCAAATCCATTTACTAAAAAAATACTGCCAAAAGAGCGTTTTTGGGCAACAAGCGGGGTCTTCCGAGATGTCGCTGGAAGGATGTAGTCGCCAAAGACCTGAAGAAGATGAATGTGCCCGAATGGTCGAATTTGGTGGCCGAAGAACGAAACAAATGGCGTACCTTGATGTCGGAGGACAAGATGAAGAAGCACACCGATAATGTTTTTATAAAATATATAGAGAGAAACACTCAAACTTGCGAGATAAATATTTGAATGGCCTACATTTATTTCTTTCGTGAGTTTGGGTGTAATTTGCGGTTGTCTATGTGTGTGTCCATGGCACCCGCGATACCGGGTTTCCCCGGTGAAGGTCTATGAGTGTATGTGTTATTTATCATTTTATTTATTAAAAAAATCGTTTTTCTATGACACCTAGTGACAGGACAAACAATTCGTGCGCCTGGTCGTAAGCGTAACTCCTGTTAATAGTTGCAATACCACTCAGAGCTTTAGATCGCAAAGATCTGACGAGCACTGCTTTTGCACCCGTCACCCTGAAACTTAAAACTGGCGAGTCATATTACGTGCCTTTCATTTAAACAACACCCTTGCCCTTCAAAACCGGAATGCAGAAATACTCCTATTTGGAACGTACTATATGGCATATAAAGTGCTACTTACGATATATTTTAAAATGTCCCTGTATTATTGAGAGTTGGATTTGATTCTATGTAACACATTTTTTCTTTTTTACATAATACGTCACTGTTCTCAATTGAATAGCGAGACATGAATATTCAAGCGAACATTATGCAAATCATCACCCACTGAAGCGAGACGGAAGCATAAAAATATTGCAATATTTAGAAAAATACGAATTTTCTCCACCATTTTCTTACATTTTTAGTCTTATGAGCAGGTTGCAAAGAAGTTTTGCAAAGACTTTTACTACAATATACTTATGACAAATCTATCTACGAGAAATATCGAGTAACGGAACGAATTACTCGTACGCCTGGCGATAAGCGACACGCCTAACATTGCCAGTAGAGCTCCTTGTGAAAGAGTTAGATTTCTGCCGCCAAGGAGTAACGTCATCATTATTGCGTTCCGATTTTGAAGGTTAAGTTTGCTGGTGAAATTACAGGCACAAGGTACTTGTCAACAGATCTTTGCGATTTAAAGCTCTAAGCAGCACTTAACTGCTATGGCTAGATGTGTCGCTTACCACCAAGCGCATGACTTGTTCGTTCCGTTGTGAAAAGTGACGCACATAAGGGTTTTTAGCCGTTCTAGTCGGTCAAAAGTTAAAACCCCAAATGGGTTGTAGGTAGAAAAATCCATGTGCTGTGAGCTGCATAGTTGCTCAACAATAGGTGACCCTCCTCTCCCCTCTCCGTATTTCCTTTCACTTCCTAAAACCAGTCCAAAGTTTATCGTCATCTAGTGTGCATTTATCCTTTATTGACATTTCTTCTATGCGTCGAATTCAAAGTTTAATATTAGTGAATTGGCGTCTGCCTTAAAAATAATAGTCATGGATTCTGAAAATACAGGTAAGGACGCATACTTTTCTTGAACTTTCTTTAAATTTAGTTTTTATTATAATGATTAAGTAAAAGTATTAATTTTTATTAACGTTTTGGTATTCTCGAAGGGTTTAGTTAAATGTATAGTGAGATAGCCTCAAAATATTTAGATAACACTTAGATTTAATCTTTATTATTACGATCATTGAGAAATTACGTGCTCTTAGATTTTCTCATTTTCATTTCTCAATATATCAGCACTTTCACAGTCATCGTTAATGATATTTTTTTGCTTGATTATTTCATTTTAACTCCATTTTAAATTTGTTTTAGAATCACCTGGAGGCTCAAACTAAAGAGTGGTAACAAAGCAAAGTCTGTTCGATAAAATACAACGGCAGAATGCACCATCGTTTGAAGAAAAAATTAAATATTTGTCAACAGCCCTTTTACCGCCTAATATTTATTCCGAAGTTATCATTTAATTTCACTTGTAATTGTTTGTAAAATAAAAAAATTGTTGTTTTTATTTGTTAACTACCACAAACCACTTGTTAATTTTTAAAATATGATAAAAGCTCCTATACAGTAATAAAAGTCAAGTAAATGCTTTTGACCGACTATATGGGCCTTTTACCCCTATGTGTGACGGTCCGAAATGTCACAATAATAATTTTATCTCTAGGTATACAAGCGATATTCGTATTTTTTCGAACATCCAAAGTAGATCCGAGTTTTCTAGATTTATATAATCCCGGATTCGGAATGAATACGAATCGGATGCAATGAGCAAACGGGCTTAGAGTCCACTTTCTCTATACTCGTCACCCTAAAACATTAAAATGTCCCATGTGCCAGTAATTTCACCAGCACCCTTAAAACCGGAACGTGGTAATGTTCACATTCCTTACTACTTGGCGGCAGAAATTAGTAAGATAGCAGTACTTCCATGGATGAATTCTTTAAGAAGTAGATCTACTGCTACTGACAGAATTTTGAGATTTTTTCCTTTAACCTATAATCACTGATCGCCTCATGCGTTTCGCATTGTGTACCAATCTGCTATCTCAGCAAGGTCGTTAATCAACTCCCCTAAATGACCACCTTGTACTTTTAAGAACTAGATCTCCATTCGAGTACCTTGGAATCGTTACTACACTAATCGACATGCGATCCGCATTGAGCCGGTCACAAAAAACTTTATGTCTTTATAAAGAGCAATTAGAGCTTTATATTAAGAGCAAAAAAGCCGATTTCAGAAAATTAACCAAAAAAAATTAACCAACAATAAAATCCAATTTTCCGTACCATTTCTTGCCACCAGCAATGAAGCAATTAAAGAACTCTTTACAAACCTTCTATTAAAAGGAAACAAAACTTTGTCAACTTCGACAAAGTAACTTGACACTGTGAATTCAATTAACGAAAAGAGAATTAAATCTTTGTCGGTGGCTAAGAGCAAATATCAAAAATTAAAACAAACATCGCTTCGGTGACCTTTGCTTGAGCCCTTTTAGAAGTCAAAGGGACAACTAAAAGGGGTCTGAACACACACAAATGGGATTACCCATTTTGAGAACAGTGCAGACGGTCATTGAACACAATGTTATCGCAAGTGCCTATTTTTATCTTTAAAAGTACTGAGATATTGAAGTTACAATCAAATGTTGAAAAAAAAAACAAAATTTAGGTTTAAAAAACCGACACTGTACTTGAAAAAGTGAGTAGCAGTAAAACTCCTTGGAAAAAACTTCATCCAGAAAAATACTGCCACCTTACCTAGTTTTGCCGCCGAACAGTAATGTGAGTATTACCGTATTTCGTAGTTACTGGCATGAAAGCAAGTTTCCTATTAATAACATTTTTTGGTTATTTGACAGTTTACTAATAAATAAATATTAAGTTATTTAATAGCCGTAGAACTGCTTGTGAAACAGTTCGTCCAGGGAAGTACTGCCACCTTACCAATTTCTGCCGCCAAGCGGTAATGTGAGCATTAAGGGTGCTGGTGAAATTAACGGCGCAAGGGATTTGTCAACTTATATCTTAAGGTGACAAGCGCAATGGCAGAGTCCTGAAAACTTTGATTTAAAACTCTGAGCGGCACTATAGCTGCTATGGAAAGGTGTGTTGCTTACCACCAGGCATACAATTTGTTCGTACTGTCACTAGGTATCAAAAAAAGTTAACAAAATTACCTTGACCTCTCTAAGTTAACAACTCGTCGAGACCACTTTAATGAGCCCAGGGGGTCTACTCCCATTCGGCATTCGTCGGAAACAATTACTGCCAAATAAGTAATATTCGACCAAATCAAAACACAATGTCAAGTGTGTAGCGTCATTAGTATCATGCGTTCTTTTAATTTGGTCGAGTATTGCTTATTTGACAGTCATTGTCAACACGCATGCACACACACAAACACGCATACACACACGCACATACACATACGCACACGCACGGACGCACACCCACACCCACCCATCCACACACACCCACACACACCCACACACACACCCATACACACCCACCCACACACACCCACACCCACACCCACACCCACACACACACACACACACACACACACACACACACACACACACACACGCACACACACACACACACACACACACACACACACACACACACACACCATAATTTGTGAAAGGCTTAAAATAAATCATTATTATTATTATTATTGTTTCGGACGGAGAATGGAAGTGGCCTTCAGATAGGACAGTTCTAGTGCAAATAGTTAAGGGAGTCCTAGTTGCAGCATTAGATTGAAGTTATCACATTATTGTAATATCATTCAATTTCCATAATAACTATACCAAATCAATACAAGTCGACCTGACAACCGGAAGTAAAGTAAGTTTATATGACTGAGATGTAGTGATAAAACAGACTCAGTCTTTTTAGACTCAGGCGTTTTATAACGACTCGACTCCATTTTACAGGACTCTACTCTAAAATTAAGACTGAGGGTTCGAGTTTTTATTAATAAGACTCAGTCGTTATACTAAAAGACTCAAAAGACTTTAACGACTTGAAAGACTTAAACGACTGGAGTTGTTTGCAAAAGACTTTACCTATTTTATTTCTTATTAAACCCGAAGCTTATAAATGAAAATGACTTAAGTAGTGTGTAGTAAATAATCACGTTTATTAACTTATAATAAAAATCGTAAAATAAATACCTTGTGGGTAGAAATAAAACCACGCTATACGGCTCATGACTCGCGACTCCCGAGGCTATGAGGCACCAGGCCTTTTAGTCGTATTAGTTCCATAAGTCTTTTTATTTTCCTAGGGTTAAAAGACTTCTACTCGAAGTAGTGTTCAGTTTTAGTCTTATGACTCAAGAGGCGTCGAATATTAGTCGAGGTTTTTTAAAAGGCTTTAAAAGACTGAGTCTCTTTCATCACTACTGAGATGTCTATGTTAATTGGGAAAAGAGAGGATAAACTAATGTTCATAAACATAGCTAGCTAGTGGGCTCTTTAGTGTATTACTTTTTTAAGTATGGAGCGGAAACGTGAACACTAAAAAAGGAAAGGAAAATGTTGACAGAATCCGTGTTGATACAATTTTCGCACCAACGACTCAATTCTGCGGGAGCTTAACGTCCAGACCAGACTGTCCATCTTATGTCTTCGTAGGATACTTGATTTCTTTGGTCATATTACCAGACACCTGTCGGACGGAGAACTGGAGTAGACGCCCAGTACTGAAAAGAACGGCATCGGTCTCCGCAATCGTATACCAAAATTTTATTTTCTAAAATATTTAAAAATAAATTTCTTGAAATACGTTAATTACTGTAATTTGGATAATGAAAATATGTACAAATTTTTCCAATTTCTTTTGAAATCGCCTCGTGAGCTCATTCACAGTGAAATTGGTGCAAACGTTTTGAGTAATTTAATTATTTTTTGGGATATCGTTGCAACATTGATGGAAGTGTCACCTCTCAGATAACATGCGCATATTAACGTGGTAAAACGACAATAAAATGATAGTACCACGTTATGGTAGTCGTAAAGTTTGAATACCTCTCATTATGAACAAGCAATAAGGGATACAAGTGACGCATAAATTTCCTTCAAAATTGGTACTCGAAAAAACACTCTTCTTCTAACTAAATGGAAGTTTCCAGATGATGTCATACGTCCTCCTTTTAGGCATGGATCTTCTCTAAAGAGATTGTTTAGGTCACAGGTTTTCCAAGGGTTTTATGTAATTATGTAATAAATTACCGGATGTTGTAAAAGAATTAAATTGCAGACAATTTAAAATGAATTCCATAATTAGTTAGTTACTCAATGCTAGCACAATATTACTACTTATTATGAACACAAAAATCAAACATACAGTTACCGAGTCGTTGAAATTCTACTACGATCAATCTATTATAATCAATATTTTATTATTTAACTTTGGTAGCAGTAGAGCTCCTTGTGAAAGAGTTCATCCAGGGTAGTGCCGCCACCTTACCTATTTCTGCCGCCAAGCAGTAATATCAGCATTACTGTGTTCCGATTTTGAAGGATAAGGGTGGTGGTGAAATTACAAGCACATGGGACTTGTCGACTTACGTCTCAGGGTGACGGGCGCTGTGGCAATGCCTCTCAGATCTTTGCAATTTAAAACTCTGAGTGGCACTGCGACTGTTATGGACAGGCGTGTAGCTTACCATCAGGCGCACGACTTGTTCGTCGTATTGTGGGTGTAGGGTGGGTGGGCTGGCAACACAGCGGTTAAGTTGTAAACTTAAGTGTTCCGTAATTTTATTTTAAATTTAATTGTTTTTATCGTGTTATTCTTGTAAAACCCCATTTCATTGCTGAATAATATCATTACAAAATATACTTATACAGTTATTAAGTGCATACATAGTGATTTGATCAGGTTGAGTAATTAAACAAAGTGACGTTGAAAACAGTCAGGTTAACCGGCCTAATACTTTTCAAAAAGTGTCTTATGTGAAATAATATCAGTGTTTGCAAATCACATTTATCAATTAAGTTCATTGTTACACAACTGCAACAGTAATTATCGAGGTTAAAGGTAATTTGAGCATTTTCTAGTCACTTTGGAAAGATAGCCGTTACGAATTTGTTTTTAAAAATTCTGTGCTATTTCGTAAGTATTTCCATAATTATTAAGATAAATAGGTAGTTAAACTTATAATATAACTGAAGAGTGGTTATTTTGTCTAATATTTAGTCTTTGTACGGATAAATTGTAAGTAACATAACCTCACTATTTAGTAATCGCTCGATCAGCTGTCTTTCTTGCTAACGTTCTTTCAAATTGTTTTCATTTTCTTTTTCAAAAGCATACACAATGTTTACACGCAAAGCTGCTGCGGAACGTCAATTGGAGGATAAACTCCAACACGCTTTATTAGAACTCAAAACAGCAAAGGCACTGAATGAGCAATTGCTAACAGAAAGAAACGATAGTGAAAAGGAAATATTGGACATTTTAGATAGGAATAGGCAATTAAAAAGTGATATGGCTGAATTGCTTATACAAATTACGGAGGTACAGTACCAAAGAGACCAGCTACAGATTGTGGTAGATGGATTCGACCAAAGCAGCAGCGCATTCGAAGAAGCCCTTGCACGCATTTCTTCATTAGAATGTGACCTACGAGACGCATACAATCAAATAACTATAATGGAACAAGCAAGGGACGAACAACAGTCAACACAGTCGCAGTCCCTATTTGATGAGCTGATCAGCAGTGCTCCCACAATGGTCTGTGCTGTACCACCCTCCTGTTCAGAACCAATCACCACTGATCTGACTTGTGAAAGTAACTCATTTAATTCAACAGCTTTAGCTTTAAATTGTAGTAAAAAAAAATTAAAAAAGTATGTCAAAATTAATAAATACATATCCAGTACAAATAAATTAATAAAGAAAAATGCAGCATTTTGTAAAAATGTATCATTAAGAAAAGAACGTCAGAGTTTGTTGAATGAATTGAGTGATTGTACACAAAATCTTGAGAAAAATAGGCTTAGCTATGAATGTGACACACAGCGCCTCCAGGCAGAATTACATAGTGTAACAAATTCATTAAAATTAATAACACAGAAATATGAAACTGCGCAACAGGAGATTAAGGAGCACACACATGCTATGGATAATTTATTAGATTTGTGTAGATATAATAATGACAGATTTGACTCTTTAACAAATAATCAAGTTTGCAATTGCAAAGAAATAAAACCACAATCCTCCCTGTCTGTGTGTGTCACTAATCCCTCCTCATTGTTGTTGCAGGAATCTAGTTTAGAATCAAAAAATACCTCTTTGTCAATAACTAGATCAAATGAAATTCAAAATAATATAGTTATGTATAGTGATGAAATGGGTAAAAATATAGGTTTGCAACTTAACCACCTAGGATTAAAATTAACAAATATTTGCATGCCAGGTGCAACATACTGTAAAATATTAGATAGTATTTTGTCAACTAAGTTTGACAAAGACACTACATTAATAATTTTAATTGGCAGAAGAGGAAAATGTAACAAAAAAGATTTAATACAGTATTTTTCACAATTAAATAATTTAATTAATATAAAAGAAATTATTTTGTTAGCTTTTCCCTTCAGCAATTGCCTCACAACAAGTGAAAATAATTTGAGGCATAACTTAAATAGGACATTACACAGCTTGACATTTCATTATAGTAAATTTCATTTTATGGATACTAATAATTTTATTAGTAAATATTTTTATTTGACTAAAGATAGGTATTATCTTACTAGTTATTTTAGGAGACAGATAGCAGAGATGCTATCATATTATATTAATAATTCAGCCAAATCATTGGCTACCAGACCGGCTGCTTCTATTGAGCAGTCCGTTGACATTGGTCAGTTTACTGACAATAATAATTCTGTTGAAATTAATTCAATTTCTAATTATTTAAATTAATTAATAAGACAACGGAGAGATACTCTTGCAACACATTGACAGTAAGAAACCAACCTAAAACACACAGAAATAAAATAAATTTTATATTAAACCTGGTGCACCAAAATATTCAAGGCATGAAAGGCAAAGAGCTAGAAATAGAATTATTTATTAACTGTAACAATATTGATATTCTTTGTATTACTGAACACCACTTTCTATCACAACATCAGTTCATGTTTAGCTTCAACAATCACCAGGTGGCTAGTTCGTTCAGCAGAGAAAAAGCTATTCACGGCGGCTCTTTAATTCTTATTAAAAATAATTTAAAATTTAAAGAACGTAAAGATATTGTGAGCCTATCTATTGAGCGGACTATAGAGATATCCTGCATAGAGCTTGAACGGCTTGTTATATTAAGCGTGTACAG
>NW_020653900.1:3631050-3633149 GCF_003589595.1 Hyposmocoma kahamanoa | reverse complement strand
CCTCATTCATCTTACGAACTATTTGAAAAAAGATTAGATGAAGTTTTAGCCAAATTAAATAATATAAATAAATATATTGCTGTTTGTGGTGACTTCAATGTTAACTTATTAGAAGATTCCAGTGCTAGCAGTAGGCTCATATCATTTTTCCAATGTTATAACCTTGTGAATCTTTTTTTGGTGCCTACTAGAATAACTTCTACTACTGCCACTTGTTTAGACAACATTTATACCAACGCCGTACCTAGTAATAAATCTATTATAAATAAATTAACTTCAGATCACTGCGGTCAATTGGCCACTTTTAATATAACTGTTGACAAAATGCCGAAAAAGGATATCACATGTGTTCCGATAAATAATGGTCGACTTAAAGCTTATAGAAAGAACGTAATGCTTAAACTAACTGACATTCCGTACGTTAACGATCCCAATAAATTGTATAATTCAGTTTTCAACATAGTGAAAAGTGAACGTGATAATGTTTTTAAGTCCAAAATCATAACTATTAATAATTCATTGAAATTTAGTGAATGGGCGACTGTGGGAATTCACAAAAGTAGACAAAGGCTGTATGATCTTTACGATGAAAGAACTTATAACACTAGTAACAGTTTTAATGATTTTGTTAGGAAATATTCGAAAATGTTTAAACGTGTTTGTGTGGCAGCCAAAGCAATGTTTATTAATAATAAAATAAAAAGCAGCGCGAATGTAGTAAAAACGACTTGGAATATTATAAATAGCGAAACTGGAAGGGTCAAACCTCGTAACTTAGATTTTCAACTAAGATTTAATGACAAAATTGTAAACACAGACGCAGAAGTTGCTAAAATATTTGAAAATTTTTTTACCAACATTCCAATTTTGACTACTAATTCGTTAAATTCATCTCCCACGGCCGCTGAATCCTTACTAAAAGAAAATAATGCAGTTAGTATCACTAATTTAAGGTTCCGTCATGTATTTCCAAACGATATTGTTAAGGCCTTTAAGTCTATAAATATAAAAAATACTGCTGATCTTGATGGTCTTTCAGTCAGAGTAATTAGTTCTATAGTTGATTGTATTGCGCCTTACTTAGCCTGTGTCTTTAATAAATGTGTTGATGATGGTGTCTTTCCTGACCTCATGAAGCAAAGTAAAGTTATTCCACTTTTCAAATCTGGTAGTATTTCTGACCCCACCAATTTCAGACCTATATCAATACTACCAACTCTCAGTAAAATATTTGAAAAAATTATTCTAAATCAGATGTGTGCACATTTTTATAGTAATAATTTAATGTCTCCTAAACAATTTGGTTTCACTCGGGGTCGCTCTACAACCGACGCTGGTGTAGAGTTGATTAATCATATATTTGATGCATGGGAAGTCTCACATGATGCTATTGGTGTATTCTGTGACCTTTCCAAGGCTTTTGATTGTGTGCACCATGATACACTGGTCAGGAAACTTCGCCATTATGGTGTGGCGGGACGTGATCTCGACCTTCTTAAATCGTATTTGCGTGGTAGGGTACAGAGGGTCGATGTTAACGGTACGAGATCGTCAGGGTCTGTAATTAGCATGGGTGTCCCTCAAGGTTCAATTCTAGGCCCATTTTTGTTTTTAGTTTATATTAATGATTTACCTAGCCTTATGGAGGGTATAAAACATGAGATAGTATTGTTTGCTGATGATACTTCCTTATTATTTAAAGTTAAAAGGCACCAATGTTCCTATGACGATGTGAACAATGCTATATCTAAAGTAGTTGATTGGTTTGCTGTTAATAACCTACTTCTTAATGAGAAAAAAACAAATTGTGTGAAATTTACATTACCCAATGTTAGAGAGACGGTTACAAACATTGTAGTTAGAAACGAAAAATTGAATCTTGTGGATACAGTTGTATTTCTAGGTATAACGTTAGATGCTAAATTGCAATGGGGTCCCCATATAAGTAAGTTATCAAAACGGCTCGGCTCTGCAGTGTACGCGATTAAAAAAATAAGGAAACTTTCAGACGTCGAAACCGCTAGATTGGTTTACTTCAGCTACTTTCACAGTCTAATGACATACGGCATTTTGCTTTGGGGTAATGCCGCCGATATCAA
>NW_020653900.1:3591397-3626050 GCF_003589595.1 Hyposmocoma kahamanoa | reverse complement strand
ATTTACTAATATTATGCTCCTCGAATTTTGTGAAATGAAAACAAAAAACAAAATTCAGAAAAAAAAAAACAAAATGAAAACGAGTATTGTGAAAAAAAATATAGAAACAAAAAACAAAATAGAAATAGAGATGACCTTAAGATTAAGTTGGCGTAGTGTTTAAGGTATCGATATATTCCTACTGCCGGGCACAGGCTTCCCCTCATAATGCGGATTGAGAACTTCACACACATTATTAAATTTCCTTACCTTCACCGAAAAGCTAATGGTAAATTTTAAAATAAGTTCTGTAAAACTCCGGAGTTGTAAGCCCGGATTAGAACTCTGTTTGAGAGGTGGTAGGTCAAGTAATAAGGTCTTCCACGGCTTTTATAATAAACTTGCATATTAAAGAATTGACTGGGTGACCCAGGGCAAGCGGCTACCTTCCTCAACGCATTATCATAGCCATACAAAGGGGACACGAAGCCATCATTTTAGGCGCCTTGCCGCGGGGACCCCATTTCATTCATTTAATCTATTTAAGATGTTAATTATGTTGTTCCTTTGTGTTGTTTCTTAGATAAATACAGTTACGCTCAAAATAAAAGTAGCATTTTGTGAAACAACCTCTATTTTATTTTTATTTATTATGTGCAAGCAAATTATGTAGACAATTTTATCGAGTGAAGAACATATGAACTCAATACTACAATAATACAATCAGAATAGCAGCGAGATGAGCGAGAGAATTTGGCATTCGCAACGTATGAAATTTTAAACTAACATAAAAAATACTAATTATGAGCCGTGAAGAATTCTAAGCTATGAATTACTTGTGACCTGAGATATTTTTTATATTTTTTTATGAAAGCAAGTGACGAAACGCACAATCGTGAGGCTGGTGGTAAGCGACACACCTGTCCATAACAGTTGCAGTGCCACTCAGAGCTTTAAATCACAAAAATCTGAGGGGCATTGACAATGCGCCCAACACCCTGAGACATAAGGTGACAAGTCAAATAAGGCATGTAAAGCGCAAGCATGCAAGTAATGCTCACATTACGGCTTAGTGGCAGAAATAGACAAGCTGGCAGTACTTCCCTGAACAACACTTTCACAATGAGCTCTAATGCTACTAAAAGAAGAAGATAATAATAATTAGTCACACATTCGTGTCCCCGCAGTATCATATATATAATCCTGAATAGCGGGTGCCATGGGACACACACAAAGACAACGACAAATTACACCCAAACTCACGAGAGAAATAAATGCAGGCCATGCAAATATTGGGTATTCCTAGCCTGAGAATCGAACCCAGGACCTTTGCATAACAGATCAGCATGGTAACTGTTCGGCCACGGAGGCATATGAAAGATCACCACATTACGTCTATGGAAAAATATTTAATGGTAAAATAATTGCATGCGCAAATGTTCTAAAGTAAAATAACAAATATGTAAGGAAGTTTGCTGCGAGATCTACGTCGTACTTCTTCTAAATCGTCTAAAATCAATACATAAGTTTGACGTAAATAATTCACTTGAAACATACACTACTTTTGGGTCATTTTTGATCCCCCGAACATATTATGTAGGTTGATCCATATAACATGCCCTTTAAATATGGGTAAAACTAAAATCCTTCACTTGTAATACCCAAGCAATAAAAAAAGCAAAAAACTAAACATTGCATAAATTTAGCGTTTATCATCATCATGAACCCGTTTATATATATCCCACTGGTGAACACGGGCTTCCCTTAGGCGAGGATTTAGGTCAAAGTCCGCCACGCTGACCGAATGCGGGTTGGGGACCTCATATGTTTTCCGAGGGTTGTGAACCTTCTTCGACGTGCAGGTTTCCTCACGAGTTTTTCCTTCATCGAAAAGCTCATGGTAAATTTCAAATTAAATTTCGAGAAACTCAGAGGTGTGAGAGGCGGTAGGTAAAAGTATTCGACTACCATGGCTTTTTTGGATGATAAATAAATAAATGTCAACGTTATATCCCGTACATTCTATGTCAATTATAGCGAGAGTGAATAGGCATTATTTAGGTGTGCATCGTCGACCTCGTCACTATTCATCAGGCGAGATGTACATGGAGTGCGCACTTGTTTTGTTTTTACAAAAAGCAGAATGCTTTTTCTTAAATTACTGAATTACACTTCGATGTGATCTCGAAACGTTTCTATGAGCGATTTCAAAAGAAAATAAGTAAATTTCAAAATAAAAATAAACGCATACAAATTCCGAAAACTCAGAGATGCGAGCCCAGATTCAAACCCATGGCTTCTGCTTGAGAAAGTAAGTCAAACCATTATTAGTATATCTACGTTAAAGCGTGAAACACATAGAGAACGGGTGCGGGTCGGGCGCGTGTCGGGTCTAATTCCGTGTATTTGTCTCATTTGTGTTATGTTTTCGTCCAATAAATACACGGAATTGGACACGCTGTGGTCACGACTCGACCCGCGTCTGACCCGCGCCCGACCCGCAAACCGTTCTAAGTGTGTTTCACGCTTAAAGAAATCAAACCTCAAGAGCGATTATAAGAAATACGTTATCAAGAAAGCATCTCCATTCACATTTATGAGTTAGATCAAACGAAAATGCAGAGGAATAAACTTTGACTCTTCCCCATTCAGATAAGTTAAACTATACAGTGAAGTGAAAATAATCTTTGAATCGAAAAGGCAATTGCTTTTATTCTTTTGAAGTCACTCATAGAAAAGTTGCGAGATCACATCGAAGTGTAATTCAGTAATAAAAAAAAAATGTTTAAAAATTAATAATAAGTGCGCACTTCACTTTAGTAGCAGTAGAGCTCCTTGTGAAAGAGTTCGTCCAGGGAAGTACTGTCACCTTACCTATTTCTGCCGCCAAGCAGTAATGCCAGTATTACTGTGTTCCGGATTTGAAGGGTAAGGGTGCTGGTGAAGTTACAGGCACATGGGACTTGTGAACTTATGTCTCACTGCAACTGTTATGGACAGGCGTGTAGCTTACCATCAGGCGCACAACTTGTTCGTCCCGTCACTTGTTATTATAAAAAAAACTTCCGTCTCACACCTAAATAATGTCTATTCATTCTCGCTGTAATTGACATAGAATCTACGTAATATAACGTTGACATTTATTTATTTATCATACAAAAAAGTTTTGGTACTCCAATAGTTTGAACTACCGCCTCTCACACCTCTGAGTATTTCGGAATTTATGTGCGAAATTTTATTTGAAATTTAAAAGATCTTGATGAAACCAGCACGTCGAAGAAGGTTCACACCCTAGGAAAACAAGTGACGTCTACAACCTGCATTGGGAAGCGTAGCTGACTGTGACTCGCCTGAGAGGTAGACACGTGCCCAGCAGCCCCATATCTTTCTACATTGGTTTTGATTATAGTGAGCCTCCCTACTGACCCGTAGGGTATACGAAAAGGGCACTATGACCTGCGCGAATATGCCTGCGCAGAGACCATCTAAGTCAGGTCCTAACCCCAGATCAGCCCATTTGCACGGATTTCATCCGGTTCTTTGTAAATGCCTTAAGTGAGCCGCCCCGGATGCATACAGCACAATTCGTATTTTCTAGATAGGTACCGGAGCTATAGGCTCAGCTATAAGCTGACTTCCCGTCGCGCTCTGCGCGACTAACGGTTGCCACCGTTGAGCCGTCAATTCTAAGTTGACTACCAAATCTAATCTTTGGTGGCGGAGCTGTTAGGCACGCTCACTTCCCGACGCCGAAAACCGGTCTCTACAATTCCCAAATTCCTACGCGGCTACCCGTACCCAGCATTGGGTTGTAGGTATAAATGGGTCAAAGATGACTTATTTATCATCATTTTTTAAATCAACGCATTTAGACAGTATATTTACATTAGCTCTTTAACAGCCTACATCTTACATGAGGGCTTAAATATTTTACCTTAGTTTGTTATGATTATTATAACAAAAAAAACGAGCACTAAGCAAAATTCCTTGGATCTGACAGGACAGGAGTTGTCCTAGATTGGTATACATACCTTAGAGGCTGGAAAAAAATTAAGGAAAAGAGCTGCCCTATCTACGGAATAAAATACCTACCTAAACCAAAATTGTACCACACATATGGCGGATTTAGTGTTGTACCATAAGTCAATATCGACATGCAAATGTATGGCTTGAATGTTGAAACTGTTTTTTATGTTTGCAAATTTGTATAGTTTACTGTAATCAAAGTATGATTAATACTAGGCTAGTAATGAGCCATTTTAATCAAAATTAAATATAAAATTATTTACCAATAAATGTAACGATGGCATTGCATTACCATGTAATCTTCATTCAATTCAAAATTCTATTAAAATTTGACTCTTCAATATGGAGCGAACAAACGAAGATGGTATTTGATCCAATGTTTATGTTCGGCAGTCCTATAATTTCCTACCATTATTTCTTTCTTTTTTCATTTGTAGGTAAACTTTAAAAATAATAATCATGAAATAATAAAAACCTCGTAGTGAATTGTTTTAATAACAGAATATCGATAATATGTCTTGTAAGCACATAAGAACAACACTATCTCATAATAATCGTTATCAACAATCATCAAAATATACTAACAAACAGGCAATTCAAAGTAACCAAAGCAAAATTCGGCAAGACTTATGAATAAACTACTTAAATGAGTATAATTACATGAGATACTTGGGCTATTGTGTGATTTATAGGTAGAAAAATAACACATGCCGGTGTAATGTAACATACGGTTGATTTCCGCTTTTTCTACTGCCGCACCCCTTAATGCTGCAGCAATAATAGCGACGCATTTTTATCAATACTTAATTGTTCTCACTGACAACATTTTTGTCCATTTCATTACAATTCATGCGAATAATTCACTAAAACATTTGGCCAAACATTGGTTTTGACATTTGATGTACTTTCCTTTGACAACCGGAAACGGTTATCAAAGGGTACTACAAAAATGGCAAAATGAGGACAGTTAACGCACATAAAGAAGACACTCAACATCACAACAACAACAACAACAACAGTTGGCATTTAAGATGACGTTACGTATTTTCGATTCCCATGTTTGATATAAATCAATCTAGTGCAATCTCTTTTGCTTACGGCGGCACGCAGTAGTTAAACAAATACAATAACATGTTTATGTTTTCAACGTCTAAATGCATCATATACATATAACGTCTGATTTATATATGTCAATATAACATGTCTTTTGGATTCCGTAGCCTAAGACACATACACAGGTTCGTGTCCTGTCAGATAGAAGGTTTTTCTTTGTGTCCGATTTTTGTGTCAATAATTATAACAAACTAGTGGACCAATTTTCCAAAAAATAAATTAATGTCATGGTTGTAAAACATCATGATATTTAATAAAATCAATATTTTACCTTACTTTACTGTACTGGTGTTTTTAGAACTCCAAAATCTGCCATTTACCTGAAGAAAATAATACAAATATTTTAGTTATTTAGTTTCATGTATCTATTTACGTTATTATTATATACACTGTTATTAGCTCAAATATAATGAATGATTCGAATCAAAGGAGCACTCTTCGCAAAGGCTTTTCATCAAATAAAGATCATCAGTATTCAGGGATTATCAGTACAGACGAAAACAAAGAGTTTTATTATAAACAATATGTATCTTACTCAAGGGATACCGATTTAGGAATGGGTAGTTGATGTTTATGTTTAAAATACAATTATTTGGAATTGAAAAAAGCGATTTTAAACAATCGTATTTGAGCACAATATTTAAAAACCATGAAAAGGAGTTTACCAAACAAAATACACTAAGCAGAAAATAAAATACGCAGTTATCTTATTACTCACGCACTGATTGAAAGAGTTCGTCTAGGGAAGTACTGACACCTTACCTATTTCCGCCGCCAAGCATTAAGTGAGCATTACAGCGTTCCGGTTTTAAAAGGTAAGGGTACTGGTGATATTACAGGCATATGGGACTTGTCCACTTATGTCTAATAGTGTCACTTCACATGGCTATTTGTATTTACGTATTTGATATATTTGGCAAACAATCACCATGTATAAATAGCATGTGTGACAAAGTATTTGCCTTGTTTGTCTATTCGGCAAATATAACAAACACCAAAATCTAGTTACCGCATACCGGTTACCGCACACCGTTACTGCACACCGGGACAGTTGCTTCAGCAGTACCAAGCACAAGTCCGGTCGTGTATGGAGTACTGCTACCATTTATGGGATGGCTCTGCTAAATACCAACTGGCCACCTTGGATTCAATAGATAAGCGTTCCAAGAGGCTTACAGGTGAATCGGAATTAGTAGAGGCGAAGCTGCAGAGCCTTGAACACCGCCGTAAAAGTTGCCTGCTTGTCGGTATTCTAAAGAATAGGTACGGAGAGTGTGCGTTGGAATTGCATAATTTGATTCCGCCTTCATGATGGAAAGGCCATCATCGAGGGACTAGAGGTGGTTAGGGGTTCCACCCCTATGTTTTGGATATTCCCAAGATTTGCTTGAAGCTTTTCGCTTCTATATTTATATATATATATGGCGAGCGGCTAGGGAGTGGAATGCACTGCCTGCGGACTTGTCCCCAACGCTATAACTTGGACCTTTTCAAGGCGAGAATGAATAGGCATTATTTAGGGGTGCATGCTACGTCTTCGACCTCATCGTCATTTTCCATCAGGTGAGATGGAGGTCAAATGCGCATTTATTTTTATAAAAATAAAACCGCACGCTGATCGGTTTCTCGACGCATATCAAAGGCGCTAAATAGGCAAATACGCAAGTAAACCGCCCACAATATGATCATATTCATTATTTTATCTCCTCATTTGGCTCTATGTGTTTGCTTGTTTATCTGTACGTCAAATATTTTTCCAAGTACATCAAACACCTAATAGCGAATACAAATAAGCCGTGTGAAGTGGGGTGATAGGCGCAGTGTCAGGCGCGTCGCGTACCACCAGGCCCACGTCTTATTCGTCCTGTCACTTGGAAAAATGATAAAAGAAAAATCAAATTCATAAAATATATAATAGTTTTCTTTACATAACCGAAACAATAATATTACAATACGGTGTCAGCGGTGCTCTCCGCTCCGCCCGCCGTACCATTCGATCGTTCCTAAAAGTTATATCTTACCCATTTCAATTGCTAACAGTGAGTTCTAGTACGCTTTCAATTCCGGTTCATGTACTCGTGTCACTTTGATATGTAACAGTGTATTTACATTTGTCTTTTATCAAATAAATTTCAATGGATATGACTTACGCATATTGTGACATGAGAAAGATTTCCTTATAACTGTATTGATATAAACAGTGTTTTTTTAATGAGACAGTATGGGGAAATCCGAAACCATAAAAGATGCAAGGAAACTGTTTTACGAACCATGAAGTCTTTTTTTGTGAAAACAATTTTGGCATAGTCAATTTTTTGGTCAAGCGTGAGTTGTCCATAACATTAATAATTTTTTTTTTTTGATGATCGTCTCAATTTTATGTAAAGATCATTTTCATTGTATGGAACAAAAAATCGGGAGAGCGGAAGCTGGTCAAATTTCATAAAATGTCTTTCACACAAAATTAATATATTTTTTTTAATGCTGATAGACTCAGCTTCTTATAAGCATGATCTCGTTGTATGGGACGAAAAAAATCGGGACAGCAGAAGTAGGTCAAATTTAATAAAATTATTTTTCATAGAAAATATGCTGTATACTGCTCTATATCAAAGTCTAACGTCCTACTGGGTTTCCACAGACATTAATAAAAATCTTTATTAAAGAAAAAAGTTCTTTTGGGCCTATTTACAAAATACTCCCCAAAGTGTTTAAAAACATTAACAGTGTTACGCTTGCGTCAAAGTGCTTTAATTCTTTTTAAATATTCATTTTATAAGTTTTATATTTAATGTAATTACTTTTTATGTTAATTTTCAATGATTCATCATCATCAAACTTAAGAGTTATTATACGCTTGTCGATGGAGAATCTTCCAGTCATCTCTCCTACAAGCCAGCTCCTTGACCTCCTTATAAGACACGACACCCTCTTCCCTTAGATCTTTCCCTCCAAAATGGTCTTAAAGAAGTTGTCATGTCGTATCAAATGTCCAATAATTTCCCCGCGTCTGTAATCTATAGTATTCAGGATAGTTCTTTTCTCGTTTCCATTCATCCTCCTGTAGCACGACATCTCAAAAACTTCTAATCTTTCTCTATCTCTCTTCAATGATTACGAATGGTGAAATTGCAGGCACATGGGACTTCTCGTGACGGGCGTAGCGGGAGTGCCCTTCAGGTCTTTTACCACCTTGGCCCAACGCTGGCCTTTGCGCCTTTTAACGTGTAAATATCACCATGAATTCCTATACTATCAAAGCAAGTAAAGCATGAAACTACACTCGATTGGAAAACACACGTAGCGTGTCATTGCTTCCATACGAAATCCATGTTGTATGTAGATATATAATTTAGATATGCGACGCAAATGCTATGAAAACCGACATGACATTTTCAATCTAAATGGATTTTCTATGATTTTATAAGTTATTGTTTTTGTTCAGTATTTTTCATTGCGTATTACAGCTCGGCAAACGTGGTACAGGACACCCTCTGGCCAGATGCAATTATTATCTACGAAAGGCTACTAGCAGCAGATGGATGTTACAAGCCAAGAACCGGGCGAAATGGCGAACATTGGGAGAGGTCTATGTCCAGCAGTGGACTGCAATAGATTCATTTTTTAAATTCAAATATAAGTGTGTGTTTGACCTCCATCTCATCTGATGGAAAGTGACGATGAGGTCTACGATGGAGCATGCACACCTAAATAATGCCTATTCACTCTCGCCTTGAAAAGGTCCAAGTTATAACATTCAGGGAACAACTCTGCAGGCAGGAAGTTCCACTCCATAGCCGTTCGCCATATAAATATAGAAGCGTAACGCTTCGTGCGAATCTTTGGAATATCCACAACATAGGGGTGGAAGCCAAGCCCCGATGATGGAAAGGGGAAGGCGGAATTAAATCGTGTAATTCCATCGCACAATCTCCGTGATATATCCTGTAAAATACCGATAAGTAGGCAACTTTACGGCGGTGTTCAAGGCTCTGCAGCTTCGCCTCTACTAATTCCGAGTCACTTATAAGCCTCTTGGTACGCTTGTCAATTGAATCCAAGAGGATGATGATGATAAGATGTTTTTTTTGTCGACAGATGGAGCAAAGTGACAACCGAATGGTGGCCAAGAAGGGTCGTCTACATAGTTAAAGTCCCAGACCGTAGATTGGTAAGATTAGTGCAAACACCCAGCAGTGGAAGGAATTGAGCTGATGATGAAGATGATGAGTCTTTTGACACCAGCAATTCATACAGCGCTAATTCGCTTTTGCGATTTTAATGCCATATTATTGAACTAATGTAAATTAAATTCAAAATTAAGACAGTAATAATCATATATTTTATAATCTACGATGAATAACTTGTGTCAAAAAAAATCATTAGTATATTTGAAAATTAAAAAATTAACTCAAATTACCTAAAAGTTGCAATTTTGAAGTTAGCATCATGTTAATTGCTGATGTAGTTTTATCGAAGCGCAGCCAGCGACGTGAACGAAACTTTCTTGACGTCCACTCAAATTGCACAATATACGAACGGAATTACTTGGCCGTTTCGTAACAAATTTTCACGGAATTTGAATTTGGAGCGTAATCAGTACAGAGTACTAAAAAAACCGACCTCAAATGATCGTGGAGTTACATCTATTTGCCAAGTTTTATTGACATCGGTTACCGGAAAGTGCGCGAAACCGTCCCTAAGTTTGCTTCTTCAATATTTTCTTCTATAATACATTTTCTTCAATTTTAAATGGGACCACTAATGAGGTATTCTCGTTCCAACAAAAAAATATTCATCAAAATCGATTCACAAATGCCGTGGGTTATACTAGCAGAGAACAAAAAAGTAACGAGAACGGACACTCTCCGCCACTCCCTAGCTTTAGATACCGCACCACGCCCCGCACATTGACGGTCACATTGACTGAACGACAAAAAGGCTGTCGTCGAGCTGTTTTCGCGCTAAGACGGCTTTGATATTTGAATATAGTTCTCATTTATTCATTACGAAATTTGTACGTTAATATATAATCACATTTTACGTTAGGTACTATTTATAATGGTCGTGAATAGTGCTGTTTACGGCTGTTTATAATCACCTAAACGGGACAAAGAGAGGAGTTTTTTTCGTTTTCTGAATGTTGAAACGACGTAAATAAAAACTTATGTCTGAGACGCCATAACTTCGTGAGCTAGTAGACAAGGGTTCTCGAATTTTCAATTTGTATTGCCGATAAATATTACGTAGTGAATATACCTAATCATTAACTAGGTAATGATAAATTTGGACACGCCATTATAATTCATTTTTAAATAAATCATCAATATTATTCTAGTTAGTGAATTGATATATATATGAACATGTGTAATTATTAGGATTTTATTAATAGAATTATAGATAACAGACTCGCGTTACAATTTTCGCTATGTTGCCACTCTGACCACGTAATATTACGAGAAAGTGATGGGTAACCCTGCCACTTCACGCACACATTTGCGCGTGTGCAGATAGCACCTTGCTGTATGTAATAGTAGTAGGTAAATAACTTTCGACCGTTGTAAGGAGTGCGCGGGGTGTGGTTATAGCGTAAGAAAAAACAATCGATTTGAGAACCTCCTCCTTTTTTCAAGTTGATTAAAATTACAGTTCTACGAGTCGTGATGAAGTCCACACTTTGAATTTTGATACATGATAATTAAGCTCAAAAGGTAATCAGAGTCTATGGGAAAAATATTCAATTGTAAAATTTTGTGAGCGCAAACGATGCTGAACGACTGTTACATTTTATATATACATTTTTTCGACACTCGCACTGTATTCGTACCTCCACGTCTCATACGTGAATCGACTTCAAATCAAAAGTCGCTACTGTAACTTTTATAATTACAAAGAATACATTGTAACTTTGTACGAACAACCACAAAAGAGGACGGAACCCCACAAACACGACAATTTCAAAAAAAGATATCAATCTAAAGTACAAAGAAATAGCGCTCACTCTTCCAAATCCCTATTTTTTCAGGTCACCGGTTTTTAAAGCCGTTGGGAGCTGCCTTCTTTAATTCAGATTAATTTTCACCGAGGGAATACTCGGATACTTTAAGGGCCGTTATTGTGCCCACGTAGGTTAAGATTTTTTTTACCGATTTGATCTTTGGTGTACAAGCTTTTGTTGGTTTTTTGACAATCTTATTGTAGAAAAGATGTTGAAGTTGCTTTTAAATGTTAGGCGTTCTTTTGTAAAGACGGAGTCAAAGCATTGGTGTAAAATTTAAAGAACTAAAGTACTTTTTATAAATCAAATATATAATTTATAAAAAGTAGCATGTAATAAAAATGTAAAACATCGAGTATATAACCAGAAATAGAGACGAAGTGTTATTTAATTTGTTTGAAAACTATATCATTACGGTGACAACTGTACTTGGCCAGCCCGAATTCGAAACAATTGACGGGTGTCGTCATTGACTTACAGTTGTCGTCAATTGTTTCACTTCAAAACGACCAGGTTAACTTGAGCTTTGCTTATAATGGACGAAAATTTAAAAATTACACAATTTAATATTTAATTAGCGATGAAATGTGATTCCGTTTATTTTATAATTAGATGTTTTGCTGTTTTTCACACACCACCGAATAGAACAGTCCCCCATTGTTAGAGATTTTATATTTTTTTTACAACAAATACAGAATATTTTTGGAATATACGGAGACGTACCCACAGGTCAATTGTTGACACGTCAGACCAATGTAAATGCGTCTTTACTACCCAGACCTAGAAAGTGTCAGATAGTACAACAAAAACTTAAAAGTTTCTTTTTCATAAAATCATGGAACAGAAGTTGTCGTTTATGATGTTAGTATTAGAGTTCTGCGGTGTTGTTAGTACTTCAAAAATAACCCTGTACCTATAATAATAATAACGCAACACGTTCATAGCCCCGAACTAGGATAACCCTGTATCGCGGGTGCCATGGACACACACATTACACTACCACAAATTAAACCCAAACACATGTGTATGGCCTACTTTTGTAGGCCATATTTCTCCCGGCCTGGGAATCGAACCCAGGTCCTCCTCTTTATGACAGTCCGGCATGGTAACCGTTCGGCCACGGAGGCAGTTGAATCATTTTGATCCTATATGAACCTACATGATCACACAATACGTGTCACTCATTGCATTGTTCTTATATGTATCCCAATTATAAGTAAACAAATAATTGAACGAAAATACTTTTTAAAAATAAAAATGTACGCTGATTGAATTAAATTTAAAACTTTTTCCAACTTCTTTGTTTTGATAGTACAAATATTTAATAATTCTAAAGATATCTTAAATAATTTAAAAGATTTTTTTATTTGCACTCATATGAAATATTCAAATCAATCGATGAGTGTGATATGTAGATACCTATGACTCTGCTTTTTTTCACAGATGGTATTCTGTTATTAAGGCATTACAATCTGTCTGTGTGTGATTAGTAAGCGAGGTGAAGATTATATTTCAGATGCATTGCGAAATAAGTGAAAAAAGGTGAAGCCTTTGCCAACGTCATAGGACGGGCTTAGTAAAAAGGGGGTAAAGCCGCAGCTTTGTCTGTCTGTGTTGCTTTTGTAGCTTTCTAATGAATGACCCAATGTACATTTTTTGTTTAAAAGTTAAGAAGGTTCCATTGTTACATAAGTACCTACTTCAAGAAAGAATGGCAATCAGTGTTACGTATAGAATTGAAATCCTGAAGAATACATTGTGACGGAAGTGTATCTTCCGTCAACTTGACAATCGAGGAATACGCTCCCAGAGATATTCTACAGCAAAAGCGCAAACAGAGACTTTTCAATACTCTATAATATTGTTCTTCTCCATAAGTAAAATATTGTTGAGAGTTAGGTATTACATTCTCACATAAAATCTGTATTTTGTAATAGTATATAAGAAAGTTTGTAGCTTCGACAATCTATATAACCTAGTGATTGTCCACTCTTGTCCACTGGTTATGGGATTACTATATTATTAATGTTCTTTTTATAACACTAGTGACGGGACAAACAAGTCGTGCGCCTGGTGGTAAGCGACACGCCTATCAATAACAGTTGCTGTGCCATTCAGAGCTTTAAATCGCGATGATCTTATGGGCACTGCCGGTGCGCCCGTCACCCTAGACGTATGTTGAAGATGTGCCTGTAATTTTACCAGCACCCTTACCCTCCTAAACTGAAAAATGCTCATATTAATACTTTGCGGCAAATATAGGTAAGGTGGTAGTACTTCGCTGGACGAATTCTTTCAGAAGGAGCTCTACGGTTACTTGAAACGCGTCCAGGATGGTTATGCTGCCAACTTTATAGGTAGCTCGGTGACGCTGTTTTAAGTGTAAATTGACAGTTTATAGATGATATACTAAAACCATTCAAGGAAAGCATTTAAATTGTAGCTACCACACACAAAAATGTCAGTATTTTTCTTGCCATGGCGCTTATATTGATTCAATACAAAATGTTCAATGTATGTACGTAAATCATTGAATTTTGTAGTTCATACTTCTCTATAGCAAGAAATAACAGTAGGCGGTAACTACATAGAAAGCACTTGGTAATGGCACTGTAAAACCTGTTGTAAAATGTGTAAAATGGTCTTATAAGATCCGTAATTAAAGCAAACGGGGTACCCTGTACTAATATATTCTAATGTTCAATTACACGGTAGACGCTGTAACTGTCCATGAACAGTTTAATGTCTCAATGCTCACAATAAACTTCCTGAACACTTTTGAAAACATAGAATTGATTCAACTCCAAAACTCAGTAATAATTACAGACGTCTTAAGGAGGATTAGTCATTACCGAAGCGCAGAGAGTGAAGCGAGCGAAGCTTTCTTGGGACCCACTCAAATTGCACGATTTACAAAAGGAAATATTGGGCCGACCCTCAACCGATACGTATGAAATTTGAAATGTACATTAAAAATATAATTGTACATTGCGATGAGGCTTCAATTTTGAATTTTGATCAATGACTGCATATTCCTTTAAAATTATTGTTTGGTAATTCAAAACGTGTCTAAATCACGTGAATAAATAAACGTCATAATACCTTAAACGGATCCATTTTAAAGTATTATAGTGGCCCTATGGGAACATTCTAAATAACAGACCAACACCATAAAGACTGGTTGAGAAATTATTGCAGATTGTAAAGAAGCCGACTGTATTCATAATAAAATGTATTTTGTTACATTTACAATTAAAAGGTTATTCTTAATTATAAGACAAGATCTTTTGTTCACATCACACTTAATAGCAGGACAACTAAAATAAACTAAGAGGTTTGGCCTATCCGGTTTTACTGTCTAAAATGTTTCAAGACATCTTTTCTACATCAGCGCTCTTTTCAATTTTACTATTCAAAAACATTGTTAAACTGCAACTAGTTTTGTGGGTTCTTTCATTGTAAAGTTAATATAATTCATTAGTAGGAATTACATACTATTTGTACGCTGTTCCTAAATATTAATTGACAATATAAAACGAATGAAATGCCACCAACCACAGCTGTCCAACATCTAATGTTGCAAGAAACATCCCAGGAGACCTCGCATCGCATGAAAGTTGTATTGCATTAAATTTACGAGCTTACCAGCAAAACCGCAACGCCAAGATGCCACTTCAATGTACATGTCGCAGCTAGATTGTAGAATTCGTTGTTTTATGATACGACTATGGTTTTTCAAAACAATCATTGTCATACTCGTATTAAATTATTCCATATGATTTACTTGAAATAATAATAACAGCCTTTGTTGCTCATACATTGTCTTATAAATATTATAAACCATTAAGGGCTATATATATTTTCAATAATATTATCAAGTGACGGGACGAACAAGTCATGCACCTGATGGTAAGCTTTAAATCGCACAGATCTGAGTGGCACTGCAACTGTTTCCGTCACCCTGAGACATAAGTTGACATGTCCCATGTGCCTGTAATTTCACCAGCACCCGTATCCTTCAAAACCGGAGCACAGCAATACTGACATTACTGTTTAAATAGATAATAATACTAACATAATATTAACACACACATTCAACATAGCCCCGCACTAGGGAAACCCTGTGTCGCGGGTGCCATGGACACATACAAAGACAACCACAAATTACACCCAAACTCACGAGAGAAATAAATGTAGGCCATACTAATATTTCTCCCGGCCCGGGAATCGAACCTGGGACCTCTGCGTGGCAGTCCGGCATGGTAATCGTTCGGCAACGGAGGCAGTTAAATAAACTGGCCGTACTTCCCCGGAAAAACTCTTTCACAAGGAGCTCTACTGCTACTAAAAATTATTGAGGAGCTAATTTTTAATTTTTATTCTAATTTCGTCTAGTCTCTTTGATTTTGTGCATATCCATGCGTTTGAAAAAGTGCGTTGAATCCGTGTATTTGTTTTGAAGGTGGTGAGATGACTTGTATGTAAGCGTCGCACTGGTCGTCTCAACGCACATTTCATTATAATGCTGTTACTTTGTACGGAGTTACCATACTTCTTTTATTTTACTATGGTACTAGTCGGGACGAATACTTTCGCAATATTAATAGCCTCACATGATGAAAGTCCATTTTGTTTCAGTGTATAATATTACTAAATTTTATTGCTGTATTTCGCATTGAATTACTGTCTGCAACGCACACGACTTAACCACGTCCTCGAGCGAAATGTGGCCTAGTTATAATTCTCTAGAATTCAGAACATGGTATTATGGACAGAACACTTTGGAACGATTTTTTTATAGTACTTAGCACCGAATTGAACGGTAGTATGTACTGAAAAGGAAATAAAAAGAAGTTACCTAATATCTCTAAATGATCATCCACTCATTTATAAGTCACACTGGTGTACTGGACATAGACAGTTGGAGACTTCACATGTTTTTCGATTGGTTGTGAACCTTGTTCTAATTGCAAATTCCTTCGGGAATGTCACCGAAAATGTCATAGTAAATTTCAAATTACTTCAAAATGTGACTGCTGGTTATCGCAAAGAATACTACGGAATTATACGTTGAGAATAGAAAAACAAATGCTAGCCTATTTCTAACAAATGACTAACTACAAACTAATACAAAACTGCTAGGGTAAATTTTAAACATTATAGGATTATTCTAGCTCGCAAACTATTGAAATTTCATCCTTGTCGGTATTTGTCACCATGATACAGTAAAACAAAATAGCTTACAGACGTAGAGTGAGATGATAATTACACGATGTTGATATCTAATTTTGCCACCATCATGATATCTAATTGTCATCGTGTAATTATCTATAATTATTATAAAAGGGGAAATTATTAAATCCAAGAAAGGTAACAAAATATATAGTTAACGCTGTATTTGTTCGCAGCACGAGTGCAACAATAGACATTATTGGAATATTGATTGTTCAGGTGTCTAACCTTTGCTTTCATTGTCATGAAATAGAAAAACAAACATACCATTTTACGCACTTTTTTCGTCGAGGTAGAAATCATAACCTATCACTTTCTACGATCCCGATACAAATTAATGATTATCAGTCAAAGGTACTCTTGATCAGCAATTTTCTTCAGAAAGTCTTCAAATTGTTCCTGACTAGTTTGCTTTGATTGATTCATACTAACTTGCCCACTCACACGCCTTATCTGTTTCGTCTAAGCATCCCTTTTTTATATTTGTCACTACATCTTCTTCCACGTCGTAATGCTCACATCTCACAGTTCCGCAATTTGTCCATCAGGGTTTTTAGACTTTAGTAGTCAAAGTTTTTCTATGATATTAAGTGACAGGACGAACAAGTCGTGCGCCTGGTGGTAAGCGTCACGCCTGTCCATATGTTAAAAAGTCTCATTTGCCTGTAATTTCACCAGCACCCTTCAAATCTTGGTGGCAGTACTACCCTGGTCGAATTTTTTCACACGGGGTTCTGCTACTTCTCACATCACGGAAATTAAATATCTGAAGACGGAACAACACAAAGAAAAATTCCTTCGATATGACTGAAGTCAAATATCATGATAAATAAAACATCATGATTATTCAATAAAATAATATTACAATTATAACAGCGACAATTTTCGACAGCTTCTGATAGCTGTTTAGACCCAATACGAACACAGAAAAATTCGTAAGATTTGCTGAGTTGGTTAAAAGCAGTGCCTCAGGTATAGACATTGGTTCTAGATAAGCCAGATGGAAGGAATTTCTTTTTGTGTTGTTCTATCGTCATATCTATAAAAATAACAAACTAGTGGAGTATTTTCCCAAGAAAATATTTATTTATAACAGACTGATACTATAACATTGTGATATACAATAAATAAACATGTCAAATATCCTTATACTAACACCGCAAATTTAGTGTTCATAAGAAACGAGTCAATTATTATTCTTTTCGCAATTTCCGTTGAAAATACCATAACGTTGAAAAGGTTATAGTGTAGCCTCACGTACCCTCACGTGCTCGTACCCCCAACGATCGTTTGTTTTCACACTATCTCTAAGCCACATCTGACCTGTCCCAACCTTTAACAGGCTTTGGGATTTCAAATTATTCCGCCTGCTGTAGCGATCCCATGAATATAGATAAAAGTAATGCGCTGACATCTCTGGGGAACTGTTGTAGACAAAACAACGTCGGTTATGTTTCAAATTATATATTTATTAAGTGTCACGAGTAAAGAAAAAGAATAAAAAATTAGAAAATAAATGAGACAAGAATTTTTAGAAAGACGGGAAGTGGCGACACTTTTTAAAAGCCGCGTGACTGGGTGAAATCTAATTTAAAAATAGACTCGTTTTTCAAGCGCCTTTTGTCATGAAAACGATTAAGTACGCCTTAATTAGCTTCAAACAAGATAAAAGTAAATTACTTTTAAGGAACATGGGTACAAAATGTTATAATCGCATTAGAAAAAACCACAAGTGTACATTATCATTATTATGATCATTATCAACCCATTATTTTTTTGAGCACCCACAGTTGCTCTTTTAAGTAAGAGGTTTCGTCATCGAAGCACAACGAAGGTTAATCGACATTCTTAAGGTCGCCGTAGATTCTCCTTGAGAAAGAGTACGTCCAGGAAAGTGCTGCCAATTTACCTATTTCTGCCGCCAAGCAGTAATGTGAGCGTTATTGCAATCCGGTTTTGAAAGGTTAAGGTGTGACTAAATAAATAAATAAATAAATAAAAATAAATAAATAAAAAATAAATAAATAAAACTCTGAATGTCGCTACAACTGTTATGGACAAGCGACATAAGAAAAATCGAGATGGATGGCAGGTTTACACCCAGGAGTGAGAAAGACAATAGGCTGTGATCATGTGATGGATGATTTTATTGAAGCACAGCGAGCGAAGTGAGCGATGCTTTCTTAGCGTCCATTCAAATTGCACGATATACGTAAGGAATTGCTCGGCCGTTTCTTAACGTATAAGCATGATATTTGAAATTAGCAATAACATACAATCATAATGAAATCCGAACTTTGAATTTCGATCCAAATTGTGAATTCTATCGAGAAAATATTCTATTGTCAAATGTGCAGAATATTGGAAAATATAGAAACATATTCGCGCATTCATATACACATTGAGTAAAGTCAAGAACACTATGTTACATAAAACACTTATATCTACGTTTGTAGGAGTTACGAGTACTTAAATGAAATGTTTAAAACTCCCAAATCCCAAACTAAGCGAAAGCTTATATTTTGGGATTCAGAAATATAAAAATACAGAAATATGCAGTGATTAAAAAGAAAGAAACACTGAACAGATAAAACTATCTGGTTATGGTTATAAATTGATACTTCGTCGAACTATTTCAGAGTACCACCGAAACTAATAGGAAATTGTTATTTTTCACTAAGAGACAACTTTTACTGTAAACTCATTGTAGAGGCGCAGGAAAAAACGTATTTTTGTACACCGGGTGTTTGCTGTCGGCTGTCAACCACAATAGTGCTGAATAAATGAAATCTACGCTAAAATATTCTGATTTCATTCCGTCGTAACTCGGATTGGACACGTTCTACTGATTCAAAGTTTTTTTATTTTATTTACTAGACACGTACGGTATTACAATATACCCTTGATCAACTATAGTTAAGCCATCTGAGTTTAATTAACTATTGTAACAAAAAACAAACGTTTTCAATATTTTGATTTGATATCAAGGGACGGGACGATAAGTCGTGCACCTGGTGTTAAGCGACACGTCTGTTCATAACAGTTGCAGTGCAACTCAGAGCTTTAAATCGCAATCTGAGGGACACAAGTTGTCAAGTTTCATGTACCTATAATTAAACTGCCTCCATGGCCGAACCACAACAGTTCTTCTTTTTTAAAGTACCAAGTGACGGGACGGACAAGTCATGCGCCTAGTGGTAAGCGACACGTCTGTCCATAACAGTGACAATGCCACTCAGTCGCAAAGATCTGAAGGACACTGCTACTACACCTGTCACCGTGAAACATAAGTAGATATGTCTCATGAAGCTGTAATTTTTCCACCGGCCTTACCCTTCGAAACCGGGACGCAGTAATGGCAACATTGCTGCGTCCATTACTGTATTGGCGCACGTAACCGACGATTAGTATACTTCGCCCAGTGATGTCACGTGACTGTTTATCCCCAGGAAAAGTTATCTTCTTTACAATAAAATCTAACATTTTCTGAAAACAGTGGTTCAACTTACTGTGGGCACTTGTTTTTCAATAATAGCGACCTTCACATCTGTATAAATTAAAAAATATATATTAAAGTTCAAAAATAGAAACAAATCTCAATTTTGTACCAAAACTAAAATTGAAAATGGAAAAAAGAGGAAGGCTGGCTCATTCGTAGTTTCTATCTAAAAAGTTTTGTTTTCTAAAACTCTAATGGATACAAATTGAGGTCTTCAAATCGTTACTTATAGAAGGCTTTAAAATAAACATTTTAAATCCAGAATACTTAATTAAAGGACTAAAAGGGTCACGCTGTGTAGAGAACCTTGTGTGAGTTCACCAGACTGTTACGTTATATACAACTATACGTTACTGAATTTTTCAAAGTATATACCATGTAAATCACATAATTGCAATAAATATATGAATAAATGAATGAATATCAACCCATATACATACACGACCCTCTGCTTAGCATGAATCGCCTTTAAGGATTTTTTTATTCGTGCGTCTGGTGGTAAGCGACACGTTTATTCATAGCAGTTACAGTGCCACTCAGAGCTACTCTGTGGTCTAAGTGGCACTGCAACTTTGCACCATGTTGACAAGTTAAACTATAACGCAGTATGCACACATTAAATATTTGGCGTCAGAAATAGATAAGGTATAGAAAATATTAGACATGAAAATAAAACAGTAATTTAAAAATAAATGTTGACAATTTTTTGTTGAATAGTTAGTAATTATATAATTTAAGTATTTTTAACATTGTGTCAGTTTGTAACGTTTTGTGCAATTGACATTCGTATGAATATACATTTAAAGTAACCTTTTTGTTATAGTAAAATGTAAACACTTATTTTCCGGAATCCCCATATACATAGTGTTGTATCCGCAAATGTTTCCAGTCTCAAAAGTAAAGTCGATACAATGGCCTATCAAGCAATTGAGTATAAGTAATGGGCTATCTATCGAGACGGTGTCCAATATCGACTGACGGGTAAATAGGAGGAGCTTAATATACAGGGACGTATATTACACCGTTACGCGAGAAGTTGACAAGTCAAGATCACTGGTGAAACTTAGGAAAGGAGTCCTAGCGTGTGATACGGCTTTAAAAATGAGGGTGCTGCACTGTGGTTGCTCATAAGTCATAAATGATAAAAATGAGTACCTGCAAATCTTTTATATGTTTACACATTTCAATAAACCGATAAACAATACGATCTAAATACATTTTTATTTATTGGTCACTTACTTCTTGACCTCGGAAGTAAACGTTACGCTGGAAGTGCGCTATTATCAGTGACTCATTAGCAAGGAATTTTTGCTATTACGTATTTCTCGGAATTTTATTGTTTGTGCTGTTTTTTCTAATGGAGATCCGAGAACAACTTAGTTTTGTATTTTTTATAAATTTATTGTATACATTATTAACTTGCTACGCCAACTCCAATTTATAGGTAATTTCTGCTACTAAATCTATTTTGCGTAGAGTTTTAAAAAATACTAAGCATTTTCAGCCAATTTACTCTACATTAAAAATAAGATATACATGTATATGTTGTTACTACGAAGTTTTATCTGCTTTTGTTTGCTTTAATTGAATTTATGACGCTGCTACATCGGCGTAGCGTGCAGAATAGTTGATACAAAAAGATGTTTTTGATGCGGTTTCTATTGAGTAGTTGCAAAACTTAACATTAACGGGAAAATGGGGATTTAATGGGAGTAATATAATATATATAATAAGCAGAGGTTTTCAGCTTTAGTAGTGTTTTTATCACACCTTATGTACCACTTCAATAAGTAGTTAATACAGAAACGGAAAGAATTGTTTTATGAAGAAACTCTTGTCCCACTTCCACTAGCTACTGCAGGCCTATTCGCTTTCAGTTTCTGAAAGAGAGTACTTCAGTATCTAGAGACGAGGAAGCTTATTATAAAGAAAAAATATGTAACTTGTTTCCAACAACTTGTTCCATAATAGTCGCGATTTGAATAATCATCACTTTTTACAGTTACCTATGGTGGACGGTAAAATATGAAGTGCCCTTTTTGACTCATCATCAAATAAGTGTTATATTTGTGGGACAACTCCTAAAGAGATGAAGAATTTAGACGTTTGTTTGCAAAAACAATGCGTTTTACCAAAACAATTTATATTTTAAACAATTTGGTTTACCTCCGTGCATTCGTGGATTCGTTTTTTAGAATATTTTGTTCATCTTGCTTACAGGATCGATGTTCAGAAATAGCAGGTTAGTTCAGATGAAGATAAGAAAATTGTAGCAGATGAAAAAGTCTATGTACAAAAAGAATTTAGACTTAAAATAGGTTTGATTGTAGACAAACTGCGTAGTGGCGGAACTGGAACGCCGAATGACGCGACGCGGCGAATAGCGGGTTTATAAAAAGATGTAATAGATCGTTGTTCTACTATTTCACAAGCTATATCATCAGGATGTAATATTGATTCGGATATATTTAGGGTCTGTGCTTTGGAAATCGCACGAGAGTTAATACAGTAATATCCGTGGTACATTCTTTCAGCTTCCATTCACAAGGTTCTCATTCATGGTGCCGATATCGTACAGTACTCTATGTTGTCCATCGGGGAACTTTCCGAAGAGGCAACTGAATCTAATAACAAACATTTTAAATCTTTTAGACGAGACTACACTCGAAAAATTTCGCGAGACCTTACAATACACACATACAATACATACATACATACATACAATACCAATTTAATGAATAGACTTTTTCTCAGATCAGATCCTTTATTCACTGCACTTTGGAAAAAAAGGAGTTGCTTGTCAAGGCATGTATTAGATTTATTGAGTTTGTAACATTTTTTTTTTCTATTATTGATATTAGTTGTTTTTGTTACACTACGTAAATAATTTTTCATATATTTTTTTTTAATTGTTTACATAATTAAGTTGATAACATATGATTTAAATATATACACAGGCTTAGAATAATTACGCATAGAAACCTATCCCGCACACGCTAAGTGAAGCAAATCCACCGAGAGCACGACTTTTTCACACCCAAATGTTTGTACAGTATTGATTGTATTTGACTCATGTCTATGCCTAAAGATGCCCGAATCTCATGGTATGTCACATGCCTGTCTGTTTTGATCATACGGCGCACAGCATGATGTTTTTGTTGTTCACAGCAGTGGACGGGCGACCATCAAGAAATTCATCACTGAGATTCACACGACTGCATTTGAATTCTGCAAACCAGCTATAAATGGTCGTCTTGCATGTTGCTTCATTGCCCAAAGCAGTTTGAAGCCGAGCAAAGCTCCGCTGAGCTGTTGAATTACGCTTAAAATCGTAGAAAATCATACTACGAAAATTTGTACGAGTTAAATCCATAATGATGTAGAAAAACAATTTCTAAAATGACGTCACAATGCAAAAACAAGTGACAGTCAGATGAAACAAACTGTATTCTACAGCCAAAGAGTTCCATTTTCAAATGTTGTAATTAATTTTTAAATATTGTTTATGTAAGTGGCCAGTTCCGAAAACTTATAGTGCGCCCTATGTATAACATGTATATTAATTGTGTTTTGCATCAATAGCATAATATAACCCTTGTATAACCATTAATAAAGCCGTTTTGTATTTTTGACCGCTCTTGCTCGGCGACCCGACCACCGCGTGCTGGTTGAAATCCAGACGGATGGAATAAATTTTCACTTAGAAACTTTTTTCACTTAGTCGAACAAAGTGTTATTAATAATTATAACAGAGTAGTGGAGTAATTTAACGAAAAAAGCGACATCTCTAGTCAGCGTTGGTAGCCGAAAAGGTGCCTATCTGAGTGAAGAAATAAATCTCTCACAGATGGCGCTACGGCAAAAAACTCGTTAAAAACCTAAAACAAAAGATCTGCAAGAAACACATACAAAAATTCGTACGATCTGCTGGTACGTTCCGTGACTTAATTAGCCAAGCATTTGGCACGGATTGCCTGAGGGCACTGGTTCGAATCCAGCCAGATCGAATGACATTTTCTAAGTGTTAGATCTTTGTTTTTTTTTCTTCTTTTTTTAATAACGCACACACTCAACCTAGCCCCGCACAAGGGAAACCCTGTGTCGCGTAGTATACGTAGTCAACCACAAAGTATCCCAAACTCACGAGAGAAATAAATGTAGGCCATACAAATATTTCTCCCAGCCCGGGTATCGAACCTGGGTCCTCTACGCGGCAGTCAGGCATGGTAACCGTTCAGCCACAGAAGCAGGATACATTCCATAAATTTAATCATTATAACATGTTAACAAAGTCTCCTTTTACTTATGATTTAAATTCAACTCTATGTCACTTAAGACAAGGGTCTAGCGTACTATAAACCGACGAGCTTATATGAAAACTCTGATGCGTGTTGATGAGGCGAAAGATGTGTATCACACCGTAGCAAGTGGATTGAAACTACCTACTCCGATGGGAAAAGAATATAATAAAAATATAATCAATAATAATAGTTAGCCTATATATAATAGTCCCAATGCTGAGCATCGTGAGAGGAGATCTGTGGCATTCCACGCGGAACCAATGCGGTTTGGGAACTTCACACACAGATATGGAGCTAGAGGTAGGTTTCCTCGCAATATTTTTTTTCACCGAAAAGCTCATGGTAAATTTCGTACATAAATTCTGAAAAAATCTTTTTTTTATGATGCTTAGTGATGAGACGAAGAAGTTGTGCGCCTGATGGTAAACAACACGCCTGTGCATAACAGTGGCACTCAGAGATTTAAATCGCAAAAGATCTGAGGAGTATAGATTTTAAGACTGTCGTTATTCACTAAATGGTTTTAACTAATTTCAGGCTTCTTACCACGGTATGACTTCTTTTTATTTTCCCAATATTTCGGAACGTTTGCACGGGTCAACCCGTGACCATGGAGCGTGCAACCGTCCGTAAGAAGCCTGAAATTAGTGATAATCATTTAGATCTGAGGTGCACTGCCTCTCCGTCCATCACCTAGAGACAATTTGAAAAGTGCCATGTACTTGTAATTTTACCAGCACCCTTACCCTTCAAAACAGGAACACAGTAATGCTCACATTACTGCCTGGTGGCAGAAATAGGTAAGGTGGCAGTACTTCCCTGGATGAACTCTATCACAAGGAGCTCTACTAACACAAAGGTGCAAGCCCCAATTCGAACACCAACAACCCTGCGCCTGAGTGGCAATAAGTGAAACCATTAGCGCGTTTGCGCACTCTATCCGATTCGTATTCGTTTCGAATTCAAGACTATGCAAATCTAGAACACTCGGACCCACTTCGGATGTGCACTAAGTCCGATTCATATCCAAGAAAATACGAATACCGCTTGTACACCTGGAGATAAAATGACTTTTCGAATACCTGGGGATGTACCATAACCTTTTCAAAAACAATCATAATTTCAATGTAAGCTGTTAGCATCGCTACCTAATGAGCGTCTGCTAACAGTACGCCGCGGCACTGTATCGCGGTTTTATGTCAGTTGCCTAGTAAACTAGACAAACCATCCAGTTCTGTGGCCGCTCACTAGATGGCGCTAGTCAAATAATCGATTATAATGTATATCCAGGGCGCCTTGCTCAAGTATATAAGTAAAACTTGTTCACTCTCTTATCCATCATCTCACCCGAAACATACAAGCCACAGCCTGCGTTTTCATTTACCGCGTACCACGGTTTAACATAAGCTTAAAGTAAGCTTATTATAATATTACTCATACTCGTACCATGACAAACCTGTCAACCAAGTTATATATTATTGCGAAAGTGATTGAAAGAATGAAAGATTTCCCATTATTGTGTATTCATTAGTAAAAATGGGAAAGAAATAACGCTATATGCAGTATATAATGCCATCTCTTTCTTTTTTGATGTTCCGAATCGTCTTGGCGTAGTATATTAAGCACTTGATGTTATTTAAATTCAGAGAATTTTAATTGTTAAAACAGAAAAGTATGTATTATTAAAATCTATTAAAATTATGTTGTTTTCAATTATTTTTCCGCGTTTCATGAAGACAAATAAATAGAACAAGCTGAGTCTTGATAGTTACGTTGTGAATTCGGAATTCTAGTCTAGTATCAACTGTCAGTCTCGCCAAGGAGCATATAGATGTCGCTGTTATAATTTTACGAAATAAACACCGGGTATTAAACGAGAAATTATTTCCTATGTACTATTAAATACAAAATAAACAAAGCATTGAAGAGATTGATGTAAATAAATAAGTACAACATAACTTTTAATCATGTCATATTATCAATATTACAATAAAATCGAAAATAATATTGTTACCACTGCGTCCGAGTAACTATTTTAAGATTGCTAAATTTGAAAGTTAAAGTCGCATCATACATCATCGAACTGGGAGAATGAATAGTCACAAAGCTACCAATAAAACATCAAAGTTTTAATATTATAATAAGCTCACTTTAAGCACGTCATGGTACGAAAAGTCAAGGTAAGGTTAAAGTAATATTGTTTTAAGAGGTTGTGGTAGGCCCCCTGTGACATTTCGAACCGTCATTTTCTCGTAGAAACTGATAGAAATCGGATGTAGTGCGCAACGGTACTTACACAACCACGGCTTTTTTTATAATAAAAATATAATAAAGTTATTTAAGTGCAAAGTTAGACCAGCTATCTGTTGTTTTACAATCACCAACATGCGCCGACTAAATGATTGTCTTATGAAGCGTGGTCTACAGATAGCATAAAAATTCTATAGGTACAGATAGTCATTTTAAAAAGATAAAAAACATTATCAACTATACGTTTTTATATTGCATCGTGTAATAAAACACACTCGTATTTTTTTGCAGTCCTTTTATGGGTCAGTGGAGCGATTGATCGACAGTAAATGGACAACCTGACGGGCAATGGATGCGGGTAAATGGAATATTTTCGGTTTTCCTACAGTTAATTGATATTTGTTAGTATATCAGAGCACTAGAGGAATGGCAGTACGTAATTGCATAAGGTAAGGTGGGGTAAGAAGAACACCGGTGGAAGGGGGACTTGAAGTCTTAACGTATTTAGCACTACCGTCTCTCACTAGATAAAACTACAGAACAATAAGTACAGTAGAAGTGGTTAGTTAGCGTCAGACGCCTGCCAATATTAGGTCTCGAAAGTCCTACTTGAGCTCAGTCCGCCATTTTCGCTTTGTGTGGTATGGTTGTGTCATTCTTTCGTGCAAATTTTCTGAAATTCTAGAAAAATACCTTATTGTGCTGTTTTGGAGTGCAAAAATTATAGCCGCACCAAAAATATTACCCGTAGTAGTATTTCATGTCATTGGTAAGTCTTTTTTTAAAGGAATTTTTCCTGAGTGTTCAATCTTTGCATTAATAATTATAAGAAACTATTGGAGTAATTTCACATACAAATAATTGAATATCAATTCAATTAAAATTTAAATACAATGAATAGCAACATCTCTTGCCGCGACCGGTAGCTGTAAAGGTATCTAAGTTGGTGACGAAATATCATCGATTTTTTCATAGACGGCGCTACGGTTGAAAAGTCGATGAAATACCAAATACAAAGATACGACGCAAGCACATAGAAAAATTCGTGAGGTCCACTCGTTCCGTGGCTTAGTTGAAAAGCGTTTGGCACGGTATGCTAGAAGACGTGGGATCGAATCTGGCCGGATCGAAGGAATTTTTTCTGAGTGTTCAATCTTTGTATTAATAATTCTATCAAACTAGTGGAGTAATTTCAAATAAAATTAATTGAATATCAATTTAATAAAACTTTTAATAAATTTTCAATTTCCTGTTTATGGAATTGATTCAAATGTTAATCGTTCGTCGTAGTCCAGCTATTGGCCGCAAGATGACAGCACGATGAATAAAATTTCAACATAAAATCAAAACGTGATGCAATAAAGGTATTGAACTTTCAACGATATAGCGACTGGGTAAAGTTTAAATTATATTGACAATCCAGTAATTGTTACATCTTTTTCAATTAGAAACTATGACCGAATGAGTATCATTATCAAGATTTCGTAGTATTTATCATTTTTATGTGTGCGTTTAGGTGACAGCGGTTCCGATAGTAATCGAGGCAAGACAATTCCATTGTTTTTTTTTTTCTTCCGTGGATAAAACAGACGACGTGTCGTTACGATACACCAAATCCAAAAAGTGGAAAAAAAAAAACAAATTTGACAGTTGTGAAATCTTGAAAAGACGAGGTAGATATTATTTTTATACGAAATGCAATGATTCTTCCTCTTACCCTATCTTTTATGGGCACGTTTACGGCAAATACATCGTAAGTATTGAATTTAGCGTAATGATTGTTAAAACACGTAAAGGTGATAAACAAAGGCAGTTCAATATACTTCAAAATTCTTTTAGGCCTTCATCTGTTCTTTCTAGAGCTCAGCTTTGAGTCGAGCATTTGACTCAAAATAAAGTACCTATGTTTCTTCTTACCCCATCTGACTATATAAAAGATTATTTTTGAAGAATTAGAACGTTTCTATTAATAGATATTCTATATTAGATAAATATCTAATGTAGAAAATCTTTTGGTTAATCTTAAAATAAAGAAATTTGATAGACAATATAAGGCCAAGCAAGAGCGTTTCCAGATTCTTCCATGATATGGCATCGTTGCGTATTTTGGCGTAGTCAAATTTTGTAATATATATATATTTTTATGGCGCCAAGTAACAAGACGAATAAGTCGTGCAGCTGGTGGTAACCGACACCTGCCATAACACTTGCAGTGCCGCCAGCGCGCGCCATCTTGTGCGATCTCTTCCTAGTTGTCTGCGTGCAGGTTGCAGAGGTCTTTCTCCACTTCGCCTCTTCATTGGTTTTTGAACCGATCAACCAGCCGTCGACCACTGGAATATTCCATGTTGGCCCTTTTCACCCCCCTATGAGTTGGCATGTTTTCAAGATGTCTGAACCAGCAGAGTCATGTGAATTTGATTTCTTAATGCTTGTCGTGTTGCTCAATGTTTCATAATGCTCTTAGCAACTGTGATTTTAAAGATATTCTCTTAAGAACCACTTTTCATATCGTAATAAAAACTATTACAGTCCGGTGTAACAAACGGTCATTGATATTGACACCTAGTAGACCACTTAGGCTGGAAACAAATAGCATGTCATTCAGTTGGAGTGTTTGCCTGCTTCCGGAATTGGCACACAAAGTATTGGATGTCGCACTTAGAAACCTCTCTACCCAATGTCAAGTGTGTGACGAACCTTATGTAGACAAAGTTTCAAGTTTTGTTGAAAATGAGTCTTTCTTAGAAGATTTACTAACGCTATTATATGCCTTTAAGGCTTTCAATGTTATTCACTAAATGCTTATCAGTAATTAGAAAGAAAGAAATAAAAGAAACTACATTTGTTTGTATACCACAAATGAAATCACACAAGAAAACGAGAAAAAAGAAATAAACAACACAGAAAAATTAAAATAAGAAAATCATAATTAAAAAACAAGTATTTTAGTTATGGTTTTATTATTATTATTATCAGGGTGACTTTATTCAGGGCCTATGCATCCCCTCATCATTGCGACCATTGGCTGATCTATTGTGATCACCACTAATTACAGTGCAGAGCCAAGGCCGTCACCATTGAAAAACTGAAGGACTTTTCCGGCTCCGATAGATTTAATGTCCTCTGGTTGAGGTATGTGCCTTCCCAGTACGGAACTTCGTACGCCCATCAAGGGGTAGTATTGGGTGAGTAGATGAACAGAAGTTTCATCCTCCGTGTGCCAGAATCTACATTCTCTATTTTCTCTCTGCCCAAATTTGACATGGGCTTGTTTAAGCCACAATGCCTTATTCTATTCCTGTCCAATGACAGAGCTTCTCTACAGTGTTTGGCACTGTAGGCAGATATCAGGGCTTTTGAATGCTCACGGGAGAGGTGTGTGCTCTCATTTAGCAGCTTTGACAGGCTGTATGCTGTCCCTATGAAGAGTTCGGGTCCAATAAAGGTTTCCCTAGCACCAGCCTTTGCCAGTTCATCCGCTGACTCATTACCCTCGATGTCAGAGTGACCTGGCACCCAGCGCAGTACCACTGTATTACTTTCCCCGAGAGTGCTCAGTATATTTATACAGTTCTTTACAATCCTCGGTGTTTGGGTGACTGAGGCTAGTGCATGTAGAGCCGCTTGACTATCTGAGTTTATATAAATATGCTTGTCAACGTAGCCTTTCTTTCAAATCCGCACAAGCAATTATGGCGTACATTTCGGCCTGAAAGATAGAGGAGTGTCGTCCCATATTCAGCTTGTAGCTGAGCCTGGTTTCTCACACCGTGTATACCACAGCCTACGTTGGGTCCCGTAAAATTATGGTTTTACTTAATTGAGTAATACTTTTTATTTACATTTGTCTTATTTCGTTTGGAACAATATTATACTATAATATAGTAGCAGATAGATACATAAAAAAGTAAGAAAGTTTATAAATAGAAAATTTCCTCGAGGGACATCGTGACCACAAGGCTAGCAACATTTCCCCTTTGAATTGATAAACTTATTCTTCGGCGGAAATAACTGCCAAGCTAGTGGTCACCGGAGGCTTCTACGAACCGATCCGACAGCTCGTTCGCTAAAAGTTTCGCCTGTGGCCCCCAGGGACCCAGGGTTTCAACCACAAAAGGCACAAGGTTGTAGCACTGAGCAAGGTTCACACTTAAGACATAAATAAATAATAACGAAATAAAATCACAAACAAAAATTAAACACGGATTATATACATAAACATCATCATATGTACATGCACTGATATGTAAGGCACATATCATACTTACCATCATGTTCTTGTTACGTACATGTAAGTTATCCAAAAAGAGTGAAAATAAAATAAAACATCTGCAATAATCATCAAAATAAAATAAACTTTCGATCTCACAGACCGTGTGCTGGTATATGTGCTACAGTATTTGGCGCCAGTATAGGAAGGTTAAAGATACATTGTGAAGTACCAGCCGAGGTAACAAAAAGGTCACTAACTCAGTATCTGCCGGAGAACGTAATGCGCTCCCAGGAATGATTTTCAGTTAAGACCGTAAGTGAGGTTACGGAACAACATACGTACGTACCTACTTAATAATAATAATAAATTACTCATAAAAATATGATAGATATAAATCCGAGTGTGTGAATGTGTTTGCAAGTACTTACGAGTAATGTATATGACAAAGAAAATACATAATAAATAACTAATATATGCACAAGAAACAATCAATTAAAATCACAAAAATGTTATTTTTGTAACATAAACATAATCAGTCTGTATAAACACAGAATACATAAGTGCCGGAAAATGTTAGGTGCATTTCCTTTCCTTTTTTTTAAATATTATTATAATATAATAATATATTATATTATATATATATATGTATATATTATAGTGACGGGACGAACAACTCGTGCGCCTGATAGTAACCTACACGCCTGTCCATAACAGTTGCAGTACCACTCAGAGCTTTAAATCGCAAAGATCTGAGGGGCACTGTCACTGCGCTCGTCACCCTGAGACATAAGTTGACAAGTCCCGTGTAATTTCACCAGCACCCTTCAAAACCGGAAAACAGTAATGCTGATATTACTGCTTGGCGGCAGAAATAAGTAAGTTAGATGCTTTTCCAACTGGAAATGTTACGAAGTTGAGAGGTTACAGGTTTCTTACTAGGTGACTACAATGGTGACGTCACAAGTAATCGTGATGAAGGTAGCCGTCGACAGCGAAAAAGGGTAGACAGATGTGTCTGTTGATAATGCTGTCATTCGGGAAAACAATAATCACAGTACAGAGTACTAAAAAACCGACCTCAAATGTCATTCATCCCCTAGTTTGCCACCCTTAGAGGTGGAATATTTTTTTCAAATATAAAAGGAACTACATCTGAGGTACCTTCTTTCTAACAAAAAAAGAATCATTAAAATCGGTTCACAAATACCGGAGCTATCGCGTAACACACATACAAAAAAAAACATAGAGTCGAATTGAGAACCTCCTCCTTTTTTGAAGTCGGTTAAAAAGAAATCATATAGTGGCAAGAAACCTGTAATTAGTGATAATCAGCTATTACATGCCGTTTAGTTGGAGCCTGTGTGCACAATGTCAAATGAATAAAAGGCCTTATACATCGACAATATTTCAAATGACTTTATAGACTTTAGAATATGAACTGTATTGCAATAAAAGACGAATATCTACGTCTCATGAGAGTTTCATAGCAATAAAAATCGTGTCATTCAATCGAACGAAATTTGAGCATACTTGTTTGTGAACTTGGATGTGTAACATCATGTCAAGCAGGTATGTGAAGTATCGCACTTTGATAAGATTTCAAGTTTAGTTCACATCCTTTTGAACAAAGAACTTTGACGTGAAACAATAAAACATTGAACATCAAGGGGTCTTTTGTTTGGGCATAAGAAGATAATGAGAAGTGATAGTTATGCATGTATGTTTAAAGTTTATTTCTTGCAATCACCACTTATCTGACAGATGTGTAAACAATATTACAAATGCAAATATATTTTTATTTACTATCGTTACATTTATTAAACTCTACTACGCAGACATTCGTAAAACAGAGTTCCTTGAGAAGTATAAATAAGAAACTTTGTTTCTTTTTTTTTATAATATCAAGTGACGGGACGAACAAGTCATGCTCCTGAGCTTTCGTGCAGCTCGTCACCCTGAGACATAAAATTGACAAGTCCCATGTGCCTGTAATTTCAACAGCACCCTGACCCTTTCAAACTGAACCGCAGTAATGATAACATTTCTGATTCGCAACAGAAATAGGTAAGGGCTCGTACAGCCGGCGATATTTCGCGACTGCGATAAGGTACTGTAGCTTACTTAGTTTCTCCTTTCACTTGATATTACAAAAAAACTGTTTTTAAACCATTAGATAGGCCCTTTACGTATAGGTCCTACTGGGGTAAGTGCCTAGACTGTTTAGTAGTAGTAGGGAATCTTGTATATTGTTTGTATTTTTATATATCATTGCATTATTTTTGTCACAGCCCTTTCTTTTCCTTTTATCCTCTACTTCTAATAACTTTAAATGAACCGAGGTCACACATTTCGCCTCATTGTTAATGTTATTATTAGTATCCCGGTACAGAGCAAAGGTACAGTATAATAAGACATATGGTACATAATGGTAATTCCATACAAACGTTACAACCTTTAACGTATGTGTGATAGCCGTTAAAAAATAACTGTTACCTAGTTTGGCATTACACGCGCAGGTAGATTGAAGGATTTTTGCATTGTGTTCGATATTTGTATTAATAAAATTATTACATACGAGTGGAGTAATTTCACTAAAAATGAATGAATATTACGTTATTAAGGGTCTGAGTCGAGGCGTGAAAATTTTCCTTAGTAAGGCCAGAGCTTTAACTTTTTGAAGAAACAAAAAACACTTACTTTAACAATAAATTCTTTTCCCGTTAAAAAGGCGTTTTGGCGACACTTAAATGCAACAACTATTAGCGGACAAGATACTAGTTCACTTCATTTTAGAGATTAACTTATTCTGCAAATGAAATAACTATAGTTTTTAAAGTAATTTACTACATTTTACGCAACTCGTTTCAATACGAAAATTTGTTGCTATTTTAATTACCTACGAATTACCATGACCATTTCTACATACATTCTTTACGTAGCCCTGTAGATATAGATACATATATAACATATGTAATATCGTTAAGATTTACAAAATAGAAATTAACCATATTTTGTATTACTTTGCTATTATAATAATTTTCTTACATTATTTGAAGAAAGTTTTCGACGATTCTGACATTAAAACAAATTAAACAGTAATTTGTTGGAATAAGGTTTAAATTTACGTGAACGCTATTTGACTAGAAGCCGATTTATTCCGGCTTCTCGGCCGCCATTTCTTTAGATGTTTTATAGCGGATTTTTGCGAAAGTGCGCGTGTGTTTTGACGGAAGCGCGTAGACTTCATGAATGAAATCGAACTCTCAGATCCGCCGCTTACCGCACTGATTGGTTGAGATGCATAGGACAAGTTATTACGCGTTTAATAGTGAATATTTTGAATATGTTTTTTAAGTGGTGGGGTATGCGCGTTGTTTAGTACCTTCAATCTTTTGGTAATACGCGGAAAATTTTTGCCAAGCCGGTGGGAATCGTTCCGGAATTGGTGGTAGTCTATACTACCTCTGCTCGAATTGACATTTTTCCCATACTAATACGGTTAATTTTGCTAAAGCCCCAGCAGCAGGGAGACAAGCTTTATCCTCAGAATTTATTTATTTTACAAACGAAACTAAAACCATTTGAAAAATGTATATCGTATATTATACGCGTGCTATTGGGTTCAGTTGATATTAAAAAAAATCATTAGCATGTGTAAAGTATCTATTGAATACGGTTTCCTTCCAAAATTTCCAGGTAAGTTTGTGTTCTTTTATCTACCGTGGAAATTTTTAGGATCGTGTTTTCACACCACATAGTAATCAGTGTAAATCCTCAATTTTTCTATATATTTGTTCCAGAGTGATTGATTCAACGCTTTCACTGTTATGCGGAATCAACCAAAGCCATTTGAGATAGTGTAAACTCTTAAGCCACCATAATATTAGGGGTTAAAGTATGAAATTGCCGTTTTATTGCAATAGGTTCTTTGAATTTTCATAGAATCTTCATGGTTTGAGGTTTTCGAATGAAACTTTTTTCAAATGGTTTCAGTGATTTTTTTTTTTAAATTTGAAACATTTGAATATCGACTTTCAAT
>NW_020653900.1:3566011-3586397 GCF_003589595.1 Hyposmocoma kahamanoa | reverse complement strand
TGAGGTGAAAGTGCTGTGCTCATCAGAGAAGGCATGGGAAGGATAATAACGTCCATTCACTCTCGCCTTGAAAAGATTCAAGTTATAACGTTCAGGGAACAAGTCTGCAGGCAGGTAATTCCACTCGATAGCCTTTCGCCGTGTAAATGTCGAAGCGAAAAGCTTCGTGCGAATTCTTGGAATATCTAAACACAGGAGTGGAACCTCAGCCTACGTCTGGTCTCCCGATGATGAAAAGGGGTAGGGGGTAGTAATTCGTGCAATTCTCTCGCATACTCTTCGTGATATATCCTGTAGAATACCGTTAAGCAGGCAACTTTACGGCAGTGTTCAAGGTTTTGCAGCTTCGCCTCTATAATTCTGAGTCACTTGATACGCTTGTTTATTGAATCCAAGGTCGCTAGTTGGTATTTATTTATATCCTACTAAACAAAACCGTATTTGTTTTGTCGTGGCCTTCGATATAAGAGACTTTGCGACAAAAAGTCGCAAGTGTACCAACCCTGCACGCTCTAAAGATATTCCGCTTTCTTGCGTGTCTCATAACAAATCGAGGTTCAAGGTTGTAGGTATTTTATTTCTCGCAATTCTATGCATGATGTGGACTGCTTTAAATACCCTCCTCTGATAAACCAATGACAACAATAAAATTATGCCACACAAGTGTTAGCCTCGATGTATTAAAAGTACATTTTTTTAAGTGATGATACGTCCAAAGCTTTTTATACACAAATGACAAAAAGATAGTACGAACTCCGTGAAGCAAAATGATTGAAAACTAAGAAAAATAAATAATTTTTCTTAGTGTTCGATCTTTGTATGAATAATTATAACAAACTAGTGTAGTAATTTCACAAAAAATAATTGAATGTTATGGTCGTAAAAAAATCGTGATATTCAACGACCTTCATTGCATGAAACATTTTTTTTTTATAACACGAAACAAAACGGTGTCGCAAAATCTGTTACAGATTGTTCTGTACACCGCTGCATATCGCATTGTCTGTAATGAACACAAAAAAAAGAGTAAGATGATATTCATCAGACCCAACGGGATTCTCTAGTTTGAGACCAGGCTAATTGATTGGTTGTCTGGCACATTATTATTATTATCACCATCTTTATCAATTTTATAACTTTCCTACTTATGCATAAAAAGTTATCGAAAAATTGTCATTTTGCAGATGTGACTTTATTACACCAATGGTATAAATTCTACTTTAAAACAATCTGATCTCAAATTATAGAGAACAGAGAAATATAAGTACCATACTAACAAAACCCTGTGTACCTTGGCAAAAATACGTCTTGTATATTTTGTGTACACCATACCACGCCTGTCTATCACTGCGGTAGCTAAAGATTATGATTCTAAGCCCACTATGACGTCTACAGCTTCATCCGCTTCCCGTGTGTTCTTGTTACTTTTGACCTAGTGTTTTGTACGTCAAGGTCGACCTTGACCAGCGTTACTACTCACATTTACTCCACAAATTTGTGACCTTATTATAACATCCATCCTTTCCATGAAAGACCGTAATGGAAGTATTATAATTGGGATTTCTTTTTATTTTAAGCCGGCGCAGAATTAGATGATTCACGATGAATAACAATTATTATAAGATTTTTATAAATAAAAAACTGACTTCAAAAATTTGTGGAATTAAATCTATTCCCAAAAACAGAATCAACGAAATCTCTTAATAAATGTCGGTGTACAGCGTAATCCACACTGAGAGCGGGTGCGGGTCGGATCGGATCGGGACCGCGGCCGGTCTACTTCCATGTATTTATATGGACGACAACACACCGAGCGCGGGCGCGTATACACAGAATTAAACTCGCCGCGGTCCTGACACGATCCACGCCCGCCCCGCACACGCTCTCTGTATGTGTCACGCTTAATCGCGTGACTTTTTTCGACGTTGATTAAAAAGTGATAACCTTGATGATGCTAATGAAGTATTCTTTATAAGTCAAGTACGTAATCGGCCATGGCACATGCGATCTCATGTCTCCTGTCAAACAGATGACTCGACCTACTCTTCAATCAGAAACTTAGTAATGCTGGGAAAAATCTAAAGCGGTGCCATTTACCCAAGCGGATTTAGCACAGCAGAGGACTCCAGCAACAGCATAATTTAATTTCACAATAACTTTCTAATTGAACGACTCTATGAGACATGGAAAACACGATCTATTGAATAGTTTCTACGGAATAGGATAATAGTTTTCATTGTTCGTGTTCTATATTATAATTTTATTTATTTGTTTGTGTTTATTTGTTATTTTTTTCCTTATTTCGTGTGACAGAGTATAAAAACGCATAAATTTCTAGATTACCGTGAACCAAGAAAATGTTAAGAGGCAATAATTTATTTATTTATTAAACTTATTATTTGTTTGTGTTTATTTGTTATTTTTTTCCTTATTTCGTGTGACAGAGGTTTAATAACAAAATATATTATGAATATAAATAATAAAAGATTCGGTTACATTTCTTAATTATTTTTTTTGTGATACTAAAAGACGGGACGAACTAATCGTTCGCCTGGTGATAAGCAGCACGCCTGTCCATCCAACAGTTGCAGTGCCACTCAGAGCTTAAAATCATAAAGCTCTGAGGGTTACTACCACAGTGCCCATTGCCCTGAGACATAAATCGACAAGTTCCATGTACCCGTAATTTCACTGTAATTTCGTTTTTAAAACTACCTAATGCAAACATTTAGCTCCTTGTAAAAGAGTTGGTACAGGGAAATATTGTCACCTATTTCCACCACCAAGTATAAATATGAGCATTATTGCGTTCCGGTTTTGAAGGGTAAGGTTGCCAGTGAAATTACAGGCACTTAGGACTTGTCAACTTATATCTCAATGTGACGGGTGTAGTCAAGTGGCAGTGCTCCGCAGGTCTTTGTGATAGAAAAGTAACATAAAAATAAAGGGTGCTTCAAGGAAAGATCTTACAGCTGGCCTCTAAACGCATTGTCAGATCAGTTTACATTTCTAGACATCAAGTGAATCAATCCCGGTAACGTTTGTTTCTAAGTCGCGTGCGTTTGTGAATATTTAGTAGCAATACTTCACTCTGACAATGAAGAAACACGCAATGGAAACTTGCATATCGGAGAAATATCACAATTGTTGGAAAACATGTGAAATGTTCAAACCACGTATAGGACCAACATAAGAGACTGTAGTACTTCCCTGAACAAGCTCTTTAACAAGGAGCTCTAGTGCTGTTAAAATGTTAGAGTAATCACATAGCATGCGCAAAAAGTTCAATTATTGAACTGTTTCACTTAACAGTACAGTCACCTGTACTTCATAGAACCTCCTCCATTTTGAAGTATTTTTTAAAGTATAAAGTGAAGGGACGAACAAGTCGTGCACCTGATGGTAAGCTACACGCCTGTCCATAACAGTTACAGTGCCACTCAGGGCGTTAAATCGCAAAGATCTGAGGGGCACTGCCACTGCGCCCTTCACCTTGAGACATAAGTTGACAAGTCCCATGTGCGTGTAATTTCATCAGCGCCCTTATCTTTCAAAACCGGAACACTGTAATGTTGACGTTACTGCTTGGCGGCAAAATTATGTAAGGAGCTCTACTGCTACTAAGAAATGATGAATTCTAAATTGAAATCTCGTCTCTAAATCTGTCCAGTATATTTTATACCTGTAACATCATGTACATATTTTTTTCTTATTGGAGAAAACGTAAAAAGTTTCTTAAACGAAGATTGATGACTTCGAATGTACCTTCATTAAAACAAACGTTACAAAAATATTTCACATTTTTCATATATTTGCTTAGAAAAAATGTATGGGAGTTATTTTGAATTTCTCCAAATATTTTCTAAGGTGGTTCACTAGGGACCTTACCTTCTCCTTAGAAGAGTTTCAGCCGTAATACGTACATGAAATGCAGGTTTATGGACCTGACACATCTTTGAAAAGCAATAATGTTTAATTTAACTTTATAGAATGAACTTTTTCTAATGTTAACACACACGTTGATTTCAGTGTTAAAAAAAATTGGAATGAAAATTATAATGTGAATCTTTTGTAACTAATCATAAATTTTTTTGTTAAAAAAACAAATATACGCGATTTAAATCCGCAAAAAATATTTTCATTTCCTATGCGTAACAATCGCAAATACCTAAGAACTCAATAATCATAAAATTGTCAAAGTTTTATCAATGTCGTAAATTACACTTGAAAAAAGTTGAAATGTAATTCCAAAGTGATAAATTTTTCAAAAAAAAGTGGAATATAAATATTCAAGTCACAAAAATATCAAATTTTTTTTGGATTATTTTGATTGCAAATATTGTAGTTATTAGTTTTAAAGTTCTTATAACATTATTTATATAACTACAAGACGTGCATGTCGATGGAAACAGACATGTCGTAGTAACTAATATGCAATGTGCCAGACAATCACACCAATTGCTCGGTCCCAAACTAGGGAATTCCCTGTATTATGAGTACCAAAGCAATGGATTTCACTCTGGGGCACGTCCCAGAACAACGGGAATGAAACTCGGGAGCTCCTCATCCAGCGCCCACAATATCTAATAGCAATAGAGCTCCGTGTACAAAACTTCGTACAGGGAAGTACTGCTATCGCACCTATTTCTGCAGCTATTATGGACATACTCTTATAACTTTCAACCACGCACACGACTTGTTCATCCCGTCATTATGTATCATAAAAAAATGAACCGTTGGGCCATCGAGGTCATCAAACTACATGACTATTGTAGGACTATACTTTTTCTAAAACAGTTGTCATTTCATTGTAAAAATTAATGTCAGCCGCAAAGTAATTTTGCTTAAATTCTAGCAGAGGACATTTATCTTTAAACACGACGCTATAAATCTCCACATTCGATAAATGTAGGTTGTAACGGCTATCTTACACGCAGCTCCGAGTGCTGGTTTCTCTTAAACAGTGTATGCTTGAAGCGCACAAGCTGGTATTGAAGGCAAACCGTATAAATTTTTACAGCCAGAAGCACAAAAAAAAAGATTGTGTGGTTAGCGCCTAAAATGGGCGGTCACTCATCCAAGTACTGACTGCTCACTACGTTGCTTAACTTAACCGGTTTTTTTAACGTGGTTTGGACATCAAATTATTTAGCGAATGTTAAAAATCCCTTGAACATGGTATGTAGAAATCCCAACATTAAGAGTCGATACTACGACAGCTCGAATTAAATTTTTTCCCATACTAATACGGTTCATTTTGCTTGGGTCGAGTGGCAGGGTCACTGGCTTTATGTCAGAATTTGTTTTCTTACGAACAAAATTATAGCCATTTGAAAATTGTATGTTTTTGTCTTTATAAATCAATATCAAGTGACGGGATGAACAAGTCGTGCGCCTGATGGTAAGCTAGACGCCTGTGCATAACATTTGCAGTGCCACTCTGTGCTTTAAATCGCAAAGACCTGAGGGGCACTGCCACTGCGCTCGTCACCCTGAGACGTAAGTTGACAAGTCTCATGTGCCTGTAATTTCACCAGCACCCTTACCCTCCAAGACCAGAACACAGTAATGCTGACATTACTGCTTGGCGGCAGAACTAGGTAAGGTGGCAAGTAGTTCCCTGGACGAACTTAAAATTTTTAGGAATCGCGTTTTCACACCATATAAAAGTAATCAGAGTATATCCTCAATTGTACTATGTATTTTTTTCAAAATGATTGATTCAACGCTGTCACTGTTATACGGAATCAACCAAAGCCATTTGAGGTTGTATAGACACTTAAGTAAGAAAATATCTGATAATTTTTAAACAGCTTGTTTATCCGGATAAGAAACGCTTTGATATCAGTCCATCCATTTGGAAGCTGCGACGCCACAGACAAATACAAAGATAAAGGCTGATACTTATAAATCCCCTCATTTTGCGTCGGATGTTAAAAAATACTTTATCCCGAGTAACTTTAATAATAACAGTAAAAGCTTTAGTAGCAGTAGAGGGCCTTGTGAATGAGTTCGTCCAGGGAAGTACTGCCACCTTACCTATTTCTGCCGCCAAGCAGTAATGTAAGCATTACTGTGTTCCGGTTTTGAAGGGTAAGGTTGCTAGTGAATTTACAGGTAGATGGGACTTATCAACTTACGTCTCAAGGTGACGAGCGCAGTAGCTGTGCCCCTCAGATCTTTGCGATTTAAAGCCCAGAGTAGCACTGCAAGTGTTATGGATAGGCGTGTAGCTTACCCTTAGGCGCACGACTTTTTTTCTAATTCCATCACTTGACATTCTATAAAAAAAAAAACTTTACTTATATTCCTGTAAATATCTTAAGCTAATTTGGTTGAAATGTCGGCTCTACTCGAGTAATCCCTATTCACTCTGGTAATGTAATGAAAACCAGGCGAAATTTTCAGATGGTAACGACCGGGGTGGAGTCGCCACAAACTTAGCAGCGCGACCTGCCAGATAATTTACGCTTAAGTAATTAAGTGTAATATTAATCAAATTTTAGATAAATTTTGTGTTATTCACAGATGCGAATAGAGATTTAGTACTTTGCTAAGGTCCCTACTTCATTACGGCGATGGGAGACATAAGTTTCGCATCGAGTCATCGGGAAGGTGGATGATTGCATTTTAGGTGAGTCGTCTGAGGGGAAGCGGAAAAAGCTATTTTGCCAGACCAAATGGTTTAGATATTTACTATTAAATAACGATCTTAAGAAAATATACGAAGGATCTTGTCTAAATAATGTGCTAATGTGTTATACGATAGGACGTAAGTTACGTACATGACATTGTGTTATACGATCATATAACATCCTGAAAGCAGGCTAAGATAAAAGTCTGAAACAAATTATTTAATAATAAAATATATAACTATGTACACCATTTTTATATGGAGATATTTCTCTTTAAGTACCACAGAAAATCTGCTATTTTTTTATTTTCAATTGAAGCCTATTTGTTATTAAATTCACGTTTACCAATTGCCCATCTTTTAACGACTTTTTCGTTTTTCATTCCATCATTATTTATTTTCTTTATTATAATAAGCGCCCATATAACACAGCCCCCATTAACTTGGTTTAAAAACCCTGGATAAAGTACGCATAGTATTGTACACTAATCTATATCAAAAAGATTCACAAAATTTTGAATAAACGGAACGCCTGACAATTTTTTCCGGCAATTAAGCCGCGTAACGTTTACTTTCACATGCAAAACGCCTGAATGTTTTGTCCGACTAGGCACGCTGCCATCGTCGTGTTCTCTTGCCATATTAAAATACTGCCACTACTACTGTCGTGTTCACTCTTAAAAAAAATTTACATTTTTACGTATTGTTTCAATTAAGCTTCTTCAAACTAACTCATTTGTGATTTAAGTCAAATTATTTGTGATCGAGTTGGGAGTTATTGGCAACGCATAAGGTACAAGCGAGAAAGGTAGTGTTACGACATTATATTAACATTATATATTTAGTTTCGGCAAGATGCCGCTAGATGGCGTTGAACATTTTATGCAATTTTCGAAAACGCGCTATTAAGTTGCTTACGGGTATTATATAACTGTGGTAACATAAAGGTTGATATAAAGGTAGATTGTTTCGTTTTAATGGTAAAATAAACACGTAATTTGTATATGTAACATTATATTCATAACTAGGTATTTGTCTTGCTGAAAATATTGTTTGGCCAGCTACACTGAAACCATAGAATAACAAGAGAAGTATTGTTACTCCATACAAACGTAGCAGCGCGGCTGTATGCGCCGTGTACGGACGCATACATTCGCTTCATCTCGCGCAGCACCGAAATACGCTATGAGGGCCGTTTTGACGTTTGTCAACTCATCAAGTTTCGTATTAATTCATAACGTTGAAGGAGTGCATTGTTGTTAATAGTGACGTGCAGTAAAATTTATGGATGTGTAATTTTATGACACAAATCGGCATTTGTTTTTCGAAAATCGAAATTTAAAAAAATGAAATCTAATACGATCGTCACTAATGGGGTCGCTGCCCAGGACAACTTCTACCTCCCGGAAACTTGCGTCAACCAGCGGAAAAAATCGAGAGAAAAGAATCGGATCGAAGGAATTTCAATTATTTCAAAACTCATAAAATGCTCAATAACAAATTATTGAGCAATATAATTCGTGCACCAACCAAGCATTATAAGTTTAATAAATTATTGCCTCTTAACATTTGTTTGGTTCGCGGTAATCTAGAAATTTCCGCGTTTTTATACACTTACGTGCAATAAATTATTTTTTTTTATTATTCATATTCTTACAAAATGTTTGTAATGAATTCTTTTTACGTATCCAAATACGATTCCTATGCACGCACTTGAATGCGCAGTGCACGTAGAGTGGGACGGCTCTGTGGACACCAGGTCAACCATGACTAGGACGTGGCAGCTTGTAAATGGGCAACCTTTGCCAAAAACGGAAGCGGAGCTGATCCTGGCGATTATAGACCTATCTCCGTCAGTTCCACACTCTGCAAGACTATGGAACGTGTACTCAAGAACCGTCTCATCACGGAAAGTCGGAGTCCGGTCAAAGGTACTCCGTTTTGCGGAGAATAGAGACGCCTGTGTTTTGGTAACGTTTACTTAAAACAAGATTGGCATCATCAAATTCAAACGACTAATCATGGACTCCCGTTAAGAATGAATATCTTCTCCACTGACCCTTGAATTGGTAAAAGAGGAGGCTGCATGGTCGAAAGATCTTTGCCTTATTGCAAGGAAAAATACATAACACCAATACTTCCAACAACTCAACTGTAATTTTTTTCTTTTATATAATTTAATAATTCGTATGTTCTCATCTTTGAAACAAATAAGTAATGCCATCTTGTGTGCTTCGGTATCGCAAAAATACTTTAAAAAAATATCAGTACAAAAATGGGAATGACCTTTCACAGTTACACGATTAATTTATATAGATTTTAAGACTTTCGTGGTTATTCACTAAATGATTATCACTAGTAACAGGTTTCTTACCACGGTATACTTCTTTTTATTTTCCCGATATTTCGGAACGGTTGCACGCTCCATGGTCACGGGTTGACTGGACGGCGGCAGATGACAGCTTTACGTGCAGACATATCTGTCTACCCTCTTGCGCTGTCGACGACTACCTTCATCGCGATTTGTTGTGGCGTTACCATTGTCACTCACTTTTTTCACACAAACCACACTTACTGTATCCACACGCGAAACTGAACTCGAGGTGTTTTTGTTTTTATTACTGCACGCACTAAGGACCGGATTCCATGCACTGGACAGTTTAAAACCATCATCACGGTTAAGTGTTTTGTACTTCGTGATCTCGATGGCTTCTCGTACCAACCGTGGTATGTAGTGACGTTCTGTCGAGAGTACCTGGGGGCTATGCAACTCGATCCAGTGGTTAGTGTCAGTCTGTGTGAGATGTTGTGCTATAGCCGACTTCTGTGCATCATTGTTTTTTACTGCTCGGATGTGTTCCTTCATACGATCGACAATTGTTCGTTTAGTCTAACCGATATACGAGCTCCCACAACTGCAGTTCACTTTATAGACACCCGGTGTTTGTAAAGGAAGGTGGTCTTTTGGTGAACGTAACATTTTTCCTATTTTGGTTAAGGGGGTGAAAACAGTTTTTATGGAAAACTTCCTTAGCGACCTGGCTATTTTATCTGTCACCCCTTGTAAATAGGGCAGAAAAACTGGTAGTCTCTGTACGTCAATTTGCTTCTTCCTTTTGTGTATTGGTTTAAATGTTTTTACTTTGTACCCATTCTGTCGCAAAACCGTCTTAACGTGCTCCTGTTCCTGTGGTAGGTGAATCACAAAGATCATAAGCTCTATTGGTTAATGACCTGACGACCGAATGTAGGTGTTTTGGGTGATGATGTGAAGTGGCATGTAAATATTTGTCCGTGTGTGTTGGTTTTCTGTACACAGAATGACCGAGTGAACCGTCTTGTCGGACTTTGACCAATACATCCAAAAATGCAAGCGCGCGATTTTTCTCAATTTCACAAGTGAACTTCATTTTGTTATGGATGTTATTAAGACGTGCTAAATAATTTTGTATATGTTGCTCCTTTCCTTCCATTATGCAATATACGTCATCAACATACCTCTTCCATAATTTTATTGTTGATGGTGCTGACAGAATGGGGGCGTGTTCATAGTGTTCCATCCAAATGTTGGCAACAACGGGAGCAACGGGACTGCCCATCGCTACACCATCAATCTGAAGGTAGTATTGACCATTATATAGGAAGTAGCTCGAATTTAAGCAATGTTCAAGTAATTGAGCAATGTCTATTGGGATGTTATTTTCTTGAAGTTTCACTTTGATAACGTCGATGCACTCCTTTATTGGTACGTTTGTGAAAAGAGACTCAACGTCATAACTAACCATTGTCTCATTCTCGTCAACTGTGGTACTGTTTAGGATCTCAATGAAATGCCTGGAGTCCTTCACAAAAGAGTTCGTTGTGCCTACTAGAGGTGTTAGTGTACGAGACACATATTTTGCCAATTCAAACGTGGGTGAGTCTATCTGACTCACTATTGGTCGTAATGGTACGTTAGTTTTGTGGATCTTTGGCAAACCATAAAGTCGACGATTAATTTGTTTTGATTTTGTTCTGTATTATTATATAATGACAATAATACTATCTCAATATTATCTGCCTGCCCAGTATATTCTCAACAGGTATATATAGACTGCAGCAACTGTTCACGGTACCACGGTACTGATACTCTTTGATAAAATTCACACACTACAACAAAACATTATCACTATTGATATTGTTTTGTTTGTGTGAATGTTCTTGTCTATTGATTCAAGTCTTTGCTTAAAATTAAAAGTAGCATTTGACACTTCGCTTTATTGCCTTTTGATTTAAATTAGGCGGAGTACAATCAATTACTTTATTTTTGTTATCGCCCTTCTCACTAGAACACATTTTCGCGATGAAAATACAAAAAAGACGAAAAAATACAAAAGAATATCCATGAAAGCACTTCAGATTTTACCGCCCTTTTCTTTTTTTTTTAAGTAATCGGTACTAATAGGTATTTTTAATTCTCGTAATTACAAACATTGGTAATTTGGCTGCATGAGTTTTCCTTTTGCCTGTTTACTAGTTCATTTAGTAGATAGTGAAAAAAGTTTAGAGCAGCGGACAGTAATGGATTTTCATACTTACTTTGCAGGCCTTGGCCGGGAAGAAGTCGCACGGTCAATAGCGGATTTGCAGTCTTGGGGACCCTAGGCCCCAGACCACGTAGTCAGTACCTATCAGCCCCTTTCTCAGCAATTATCATATACTGGTAAACTAGGTACATAATGAATTCACTTTATTGTCAACTTTTATCGAAAGCGATTCAGAAATTTATTAACTATAACAGCTGCACTCTGTCTATTGGTTGAAACCGCATGACAATACGTTCAGTAGTTTTTGATTTTATCACGATCAGACAGATGTACGAAAGTGATTTAGGACGGTTATTGTTATACGCTGCGGTGCAGTGCAGCCCGCCATTATGTTCGTGAGCCCTTAGAATATTTAGGTACTTTGAGTTATTTCTTGTCATCATCAGTGATTTTTTTGTCACGATTGGCCGCTCCTAAAACCGCCTTAGGGCAAATCCGCCACTGCGCACAGTCTATAAATGACAAACTTCCCGTGTTCGTTTATTCAAAGCAAAGCAACATTTCCGAGAAAAATTAAATTAAAAATAAATAAATAAAATACAAAATATGCTAAAATAGCCGAAAAGGTTAGCCAACTCAGCTTAATGCTGGGCAGAAGCACGACGCTGATTTTCAGTTGGAGTGTGAGAGAAATCTATCTATAGAAATCTATTTGACAAAACAGAATAGAATTAACAAATAATCCGCAATTTAAACATTTTGAAACAAAACAACCTAATTAAAATAAGAATATAATTACAGTAGGTATGCGTTTTTTAATAGTACCAGCCAACTGTAATTTCATTCTTATTTTAATTATGTTGTTTTCTTTTAAAATGTTTTGTTAAAACAATATAATTTATCTAAATTAATAATAAAAATGATGTCTGAGTCATAATAATAATAATAATCAAAATTACTTAACAACTAGGTATTTTACACGTGGAACCTGATGCCGTTTATTTATCGTATTACAGAAAATTCTTGTATGCTTGTACAAAAGCCAGATAAAGAAGCTACATTGCGAATAGGAGGAGGTAAATCATTCCAAATTTTCGCTGCGGCATACTTAATCTCCCCTGAAATCCCTTGCAGTTCTAAGGCATTGGACAATTATCCGAGCTAAGCGCGGATTTGAACCTGAAGAGAGCTGCTCTACATGCACTAACTTGAGTCACTTAAACATTGAGGATATATGTATATATGTATATGGATATACCATATACATGTGTGTAAATATACTGAATACTCTCGGGAAAAGTAATAAAATGGTCCCGTGCTGGGTTCCAGGCCACTCTGACGTCGAGGGTAGCGGATGAACTGGCAAAGGCTGGTGCTAGGGAAACCTTTATTGGACCCGAACCCTTCTTAGAGATAGCATACAGCCTTTTTTTTTTATAGATAGCATACAGCCTGGCAAAGCTCACTCTGCTAAATGAGAGCACACATCTCTCCCGAGAAGTGTGGCTACAGTGCAAGGGTCTTGAGCATTCAAAAGCTCTGATATCTGCCTACAGCGCCAAACACTGTAGAGAAACCCTGTCATTGAACAGGAATGGCATAAGAATGCTCTCTAGGGCCTTAAAAGGGCATTCTGACTTGAACAAGCATATGTGAAATATTGGGCAGTGAGGGAATAGAAAATGTAGATTCTGCCACAAGGCGGATGGAACTCCTGTTTATCTAATCACCCAATGCTACTCCTGATGGGCGTACGAAGTTCTATACTGGGAAGGCACATGCCGCAACCATACATTAGACTTTAAATCTGTCGGAGCCAGGAAAATCCTTCAGTTCTTCAATGCTGTCGCCCTTGGCTCTGCATTGTAATTAGTGGTGATCACAATAGATCAGTCAATGGTCGCAGTGATGAGTCACCCTAATAATAATAATAATAATAAATAGCTGCGCTTTACATAAAACTTAACTGCTTCTGTGGCCGAACGGTTACCATGCCGGACTGCCACGCAGAGGTCCCAGATTCGATTCCCGGGCCGGGAAAAATATTTGTAGGGCCTACATTTATTTCTCTCGTGAGTTTGGGTGTAGTTTGTGGTTGTCTATATGTGTGTCCATGGCACCCGCGACACAGGGTTTCCCTAGTGCGGGGCTTTGTTGAGTGTGCGCGTTATTATTATTATTAAAACGTTTGGAAATACTGTCGACCAATCCAGTTGTCTTTTAAAAGCCAATGTAAAAGCTGATCGTAATTTGCATGACAATACGTGCAATATCGAAAAGGTACGATTCACTACATTCGTGACATATAAGTGTGGACATACCCTTACAATAGATGTTAATTGACTATCATTAATCGACCTCACACTCCATTAATGCGACAGGCACGACCCATTAGATATTTCAATTGTTTTAAATTCCAGTTTTCGAATGTCGTTATTTTAGATCGAGGAGTTGTCTTGAAGTTTGTTCCATTTTCAAATTCCAACGTTTGATTCTATTTTCAGATGGATCTGAAGAACATTACGCGAAAACTAGAGCTGTTTATAAAGATATCATGTTTCTTGGTGTGGAATTTTGTCATTGTCTAAGTCTAATTATAAAGCGAAAATAGTTGTAGCACGGTGATCCTTTTTTTTTTAATATGAACTTTATCGTAAAGAAGGTGAGTTCATTTTAAAAACGGAACTTAAATTCTTAATTTTAGACACTAAATGGATTTTCGTAGATTAATTTAATAGAGCTTTGTAGCGCTTGGTAATTCAGCATTGTTGCTGAAATACCCGAATAAATACGCGTTTAAAAAAGTTTTAAAAATAATAGTGTAATTTATAAAAGCACTTTTCCCTACGACAACATTTAAAATACGAGCTAAGTACTTATAAATTACCGCCAACTAAAATAAAACCAATATTTACAAAAACAAACAATTTTCTAGTTCAAATTTAGAACATTAAATTCTTGCGCGAGGACTGGCGCGCAATTAAAATGTCGTTTGTTAGCAACCGGCCATGGATGAGAGTCATTATGCAATGTCACTGTCACGAATAGGGTTGCCCCTTTGAACTTAGTAACGTTATTTATGGCATATATTTGCATTTCTTTTGTAGTTTTGTTACGTAAAAAGTTGAATGATACCGACATGACCAATTATTATCGAGCTTTAAGATTCAGTCGGCTCATACCACACGTTGTGGTATTAAAATGACGTTTATGTTCAAAAGAGGACATCTTCCGACTGATATTTACGTACCGTTACAACTGTTCATCCTTTCGTTTACTATTTTATAGATGCAGAATTTACAATATATATTTGCTAATTATTCCAATGTCAATATCAAAGTAGGGACGTGTCCCCTTGAACTCTGTAACGTTATTCATGTCATGAGCTACACTAACATTTTGTTTTAGTCGTATATAGTTATAATTTCTATTTTAATGGAGCTATTTACGTCGGTAGTGTAATATATCGTGTCTTAGAACAGTAATGGGCGTAACTTACCACTAAATGATTTACAAGACGACATTGAAAATGAATTTCGGAATTGAGCTAAAGAAATTTAGTAGCAGTAAAGCTCCTTGTCCACGGAAGTACTGCCTATATAACTAATGGGAGCATTGCTGCGTTCCAGTTCTGAAACGGGAGTGTCAAGTGGCGTAATAAAGAACGTGGGGGTAGCCGGGATGCGACTAGAGCGTAAATTATCGAATAAGAAGTACTCCAAACGTTTCCCAAGACAATGCAACCTACCCGGAAACTTGGAATTGTATAAAGACGAATTCTTAATCTGGATATTGTTACGTAGCCGTAGAGTTCTTTGTGTACGAGTTAATCGATAAGTACTGCTGCCAAATGTATTTTGTCGCCAAGCAGTAATTTTTATTTATTTATTTACAAAATTTAATATATCATTACAGGTTATCCACTCAGTTCAATAGAATAGTAAAATTACTAAATGATATATAGTGAATTCACTCAATGAACAATGGAACAGATCGATTCTATTCGATATTTCGTTCAGGGTGTGCAATGTGCGCGTGTTAGCGGACATTCCGTCATGAGATTGGTCCTTTCATGCGGTACATGATATCGCTCCAAGTACCTCAGGTATCAGGAACACATAAGCCTAAGTCTTGGTACACAGGGAATTATCCTGCATGTTTTTAACGTATTTGATTATAAATGGATAGACAGCGGGATGTTCACGATCCTCGCTTTGTTGCACTTTTATATTGGCATAGAAAACGCCAGCGGCTTTGCTGCCGGAAGAACAGAAGGTATTGGGTTCATCCAATGAATCAAGAAGCAGTGCGTACAAACACATTTGAAAAATTGTATTGTAGAAATGATGAAAAATTTCAGTTACTTTCCGATGTCGGTAGATAGTTTTGACAATTTATTAAAACATGTTGAATACTATGCGCCACTGCACACCGAATACGCTATAGTTCATTCGATTTGTTTGACAAATCCGTTGCGTATTCGATAAACATATAGAATTATTTGCGTTTTTTGTACGACAAACACCGTGCGAACATTATATATCCAATATATGCGCCACTGTTTGTTTGCTGATTCGGTATGTAAGATTTATACTGCAAAAAATTGTGCCGTACAATGCCGTGTGAATAGGAGGCATTTGCCCTAGTAGCATTGGATTGCACCTCTCATTACTTTCAACAAGTACGTACGTAAGTTTCACTGCTAACGATAAGTTCTTGCGCACGTGTAGCACGTTGTATCCCATCGTACTCAAAATGAACAGACTGGGATACATTAGGGGGTAGAAGGGGTAAATCCCGTATTGCCTCAAGTACAGATACATCAGGAATTTCTTTTGAAAGCGCTCCAGGATAATGTGAACATTACTGTGTTCTGGTTGTGAAGGGCAAGAGTGCTGGTGAAACTTTAGACACTTGAGACTTATTAACTTTCTGTCTCAGGGTGACAGGCGCAATGGTAGCGGTCCTCAGACCTATTAATGCTATAAAGCAATACCACACAATTGTTTCGACGACGTTGCGTTGTAACGACAGAACGACATTCCACAAGGTGCGTTGAAACGCCGAATCACGGCGAGCAATTTAGTACGTTGAAATTCGTATTGCGACGACGCAACGTCCGTGTGGCATCGCTCTACGTGGCACTACAACTGTTATGGATAAGCGTGTCGGTTACCACCAGGAGCCCGGCTTATTCGTCCCACCACTTGATAACCATAAAAAACCCGTCTATATGTAAAATACGTATATTCGTGACATTATTAAATTTAAGTCACCTCAGGGCAGACTGTCATTTGCTGCGGCATTTGATATTAATAACGTCTTCAGACAATACTAATATTGATGTCGATATTCGATGCCTTCATTTTAGAGTAAAAATTAAGCAAATTTTTACATAATTCGCATTCTCCATGGAAAAAGATCGTATGTGGAATTACGTCAAACATGTTTATTGCTCCATTAGATACAGAAATATATAACCCGCATCCTCTCCAATTCTTGTAAATGTGTTGTATAATACTAGTCGCTATAGTTACAAGAATTGGAAAGGATGTGGGTTATATTTTTCTGTATCTAATGGAACAATAAACGCTTTTGACGTAACTCCATTTATACCATTCTTCCATGAGGGGTGCGAATATATTGTAATAAATTAATTTTGTCAGGGTGTACGTTGGAGACTTCTATCAACTCATAAGAATACATTGCAATCGAATATGGAATTGGATTTTTCGGTATCTCAACTAAAGCCGGAGATAGCAACCGGGGGAACGTCTATAAACGGGGAATAGTATGCACCATGGATGGCGCCGTCATTTAGTATTTGTAATACCATATTCCTACTAATACTGTGATTCGTTACTTTTAAGTACACCTCTACACCAAGATAAAATATTTCATATATTATGAATAATTAGATTTCTATCTAGCAGCTAGAATAGTACACAAATTATATATATTTCAAGGAAAAGTACGGAAGGTTACACCTGCACAGGTCGAAATGGCCTTGTTACATTATTAATTACTTTAAAAAAAGTTCGATGGAAATATTTGATTAAATAATTTTGTCTATTACATATCTATAGAATATTCAGTCAAAAAGTATGGTTCCAACCCGCATAAAAGTAAAATACCTACGTCTCATCATCAACCTATTGTATTGTATACCAAGCTATCTTATTCCATTGCCATGTTTTATGCGATGTTACGGCACGGGTCTCCCCTACGGAAAGGTTTTAGTCCGCAACTACCGCTTTTCACAGTGTAGGAACCTTTCTCGGCGTATATGTTACGTTACTATATTTCTGACATCGGTAATATGACAAATTTTAGTAGAAATAGAGCTACTTGTGAAAGTGTTCGTCCAGGGAAGTACTGTCACCATACCTTTTTCAGCCGTCAAGCAGTAATGTAAGTAATGCTGCGTTTAGGTTTTCAGTGGTAAGGGTCCTGGTGAATTTACAGGCACGTGGTAGGTGTTAGTCAATTTCACGTCATAAGGTGATTGGGCGATGTGCCAGTGCTCTAAGGTCTTTGCGATTTAAAACTGGCACTACAAATGTTGCGGGTGGACGTGTCACTTACCAACAGGCTCACTATTAGTTCGTCCCGTTATGTGATATAATAAAAAAATTGTAGCAGTAGAGCTCCTTGTGAAAGAGTTCGTCCGGGGAAGTACTGCCACCTTACCTATTTCTGCCGCCAAGGAGTAATGTCAGCATTACTGTTTTCCGGTTTTGAAGGGCAAGGGTGCTGGTGAAATTTCATGCACATGGGACCTGTCAACTTACGTCTCAGGGTGACGAGCGCAGTGGCAGAGCCCCTCAGACCTTTGCGATTTAAAGCACAAAGTGGCACTGCAAGTGTTATGGACAGGCGTGTAGTTACTATCAGGCGCACGACTTGTTCGTCCCGTCATTTGGTATTATAAAAAAAAGAATGCCGTCTGATGTAAAGTAAGAGCAGTCAACCGAAAACTAAAAGGAATTCCAATGTAGAGAACTATTAGCTTGTTTAGAGTAATTAAATTCATTATTTCAAATTGTACTCATTTACTTAAATAGACAAGTCACGTTTTGTTGTTTATTTCAATCACTGTTACCTATTCAAGCATGGTCTATGAAAATTTGCGATACCAAGAAATTGTCCTTTATATCAAAAATACGCTACCGCCTAAATACGTACAAAATATGCTTTTGAAATGCTAGCTCTCGTTACCCATCAAACTGGAACATCGCAAAGCTGCTTGTTAGTGAGAATAAGAAGGATGACGGTGCCTACTCATTTGGATAGTACGCACTAACCTTTCCATCCGTAAAATTAATAAGATGTGGTAACGTAGCAACGAATGGTCTAAATGGGAAAATAAATGAAACGTGTAATAAAACCTCATGTCAGAAATCGATACGACAGTAGGTACACTCAAGCGCCAAAAGGTGACGCGGATATAGTGCGATCCCATTATGTCGTGACGACAGGTAGTCGTGCAGTTAAAGTGTAGTGACTTGTATGTTTAAATTAAGTTGTTCACACAACACAATTAACTGTCGTTCACGACTTTTTTGACGTTACGACAACAGATTGTCGTGACAATGGGAAGAGCTAGAACGACAGTTGTCCGACGATAAATAAAACAGACTTGTGACTTCAAACAATTCTGTCGTGCAAACAACAAGGCGGCGGCCATGAATCGATTAATTGTCGTCACGATATAGAGAGAACAGCTAGACATGACAATCATTCAACAATAAAATAAACGTTCACGACACAATCGTGACACAGATAGTCGTGACATGGGAATACGCTAGACGCGACAGTCGTCCAACGATAAATAAAACGTTACGACATAATGGGTTAGCATCCTTACGCCCCGCGCCTATTGACAACACGGCTCGGTAAAGAATTTTTAGGTGACAAGTAATGTATCTTATTTTTATGGCATTATAGTTGAAATTGCAATGATAATGGTCGCACCTACATTAAAAAATCGACTCATCGGAAGAACAGATTCCTATGTGATTATATAGCGAAAAGAGAATAAATACATAATTTCGTTATTCAAACTAAGTCCTATGCAAAGGTGTTTTGAGAATTTATACGGCTTCTTTTGTTTCGGAAATATAAAATCGATCAACGGTCGATCTGCCATCCACAGCAAATAAGAACGAACGAAATGTACTATATCCTGAGAACAAGTAGTCTTGCACATAGATCTTTGTTCGACGGATGAGTCGAAATATGCGGCATAGTTAGGGATACCGAGGCGGCCTCCTCCGGAATGCCTCAGTAGCCTGGGGATGCTTCGCCAGCCTTCAGGGTGTTTCGGCAGGCTACCGACCACGAGCTCGACTAAACGGGCAAGCAGGGCGAGGGAAGGCAAAAATCTGAAGAGAGACCAGGTGCGAGCACGATGTCACGACGGCATACTACGGCTTGCCTATGGATGGAAGGACGATCTTTCTTCTTAGGGGATTACGAATGAGCAGTAGAGTTTAATTTGACGATTTCAAGTGTAAGGTGCTTACCTATGAAATAAAGATTAGTGCCCAGACCATATCATGTTCATGGTATGGTCTGAGGAAGTAGACAAAAACTTTTACACAGAAGTTGAGGAGTTCCATTGTGTCTGTAATTGCACCAACACACGTACCCTTCAAAACCGGAAGGCAGTAACACTCACTTTACTGCTTGAGGACAGAAATAGGTATAGTATTAATATATTGGTCTCGCAAACTGTTTAATCTTGCAAAGTTTCTCGAAGCCATTTTTTTTAGTATAACCTCATAACACATTAAGCAAGGGTGAACTATGACCGTGACAGTTACGACATTTAAATGCCGGTACAGTGTAGAACACAATACGTTCACATACAAAGCTTGTATAGCTTGATAACGTCTGATTTATTACCTCCGTGACTATGGTACATTAAAAGTGATGACGTCACTCCATCCCGACCGGTTTGCTTACCTGTAACAAAGGCAAATTAATTTATTTTAGAAATTTCTCTATCCACTGAAAACACTTAACGATTTTCGTAAAAATGAAACACAACTACATTTTACTATTTCCAATCTGTCGATGAAATTGACAAATGGAGTTAAAATATCATTTAACATACTTATTATTTTTAAATAAAATACTGTAACAAACCTACTTTATGTAATTGACGGCCTTAAGCCAGATTGTTCACTTTTAGTTCTCTAAGAATCCGCTAGATGGCATTGAC
>NW_020653900.1:3560994-3565611 GCF_003589595.1 Hyposmocoma kahamanoa | reverse complement strand
AACTGAAAGACGAAAAATTAATGCCTGGTAACGTCTATTAACGTTCTCCAAAACAAAGTCGACCATATTGCAGCGGTATTAGGTTTACTTTCGTTTCTTATAAAGACAAATACATTACGATAAACAGAAAACGAAAGATTTATTAAAATAAAAGAGAATGACACTTAACGATGATATTAAACAGCACCATGGATAATATTACAGATGCGACTATCATTTTTGCACCCCTAAGTAGCATAATAAAGCATTCTTCCAAGATTTTTCAGGTTTTGCGCAAGATAATTGACACGACCATATATATCGTATAAAACGAAAATGGCGGATTGAGATCAAGTGCATGGAACTACGCGTACTGTTGGCACGCGCACCACACCCACTAAACACTTCCACTGTATTTATCGTTCTGTGGTGACAACCCTAAAAAGCCATCAAGTGAGCTGATGCTTGCCCAATTGGTGACTAAACACATATCCGCTAGTTGCAAATAGAGGCACTTTTGACGCGCATCGACGATGACCGAGGCAAATGTTGATCGACTCACTTCGATGCCAATTTACGTCATTTCTATTCACCGGTTATTGGATCCAACTATACTGTTTTGTATATCCACTAATACACTGCAGAGATTGCACTGGCATTTGTATCGTTTTATTTATGGTTGCTGGCTTAATAACAAGTTTATTTATCTTATATATTCGAATTCAGACAATTCTAAGGGAACCCGGTATTGTATATTTAGCAGCACAATAGCTCCGTGTGAAAGAATTCGTCCAGGGAAGTACTGCCACCTTACCTATTTCTGCCGCCAAGCAGTAACGTGAGTATTATTGTGTTCCGGTTTAGAAGGTGGTTAAATTACAGGCACATGGGACTTGTCAACTTATGTCTCAGGGTGACGGGCGCAGTGGCAGTGACCATAAGATGTTTGTGATTTAAAGTTCTGAATGGCACTGCACGCTGGCCACCAGGCGCACGACTTGTTCGTCTCTTCAGTCACTTCGTACTATAAAAAGAAAGGATGAACAAATACCAACATACAAAAACAAGTGATTTTTAGGATTTTGACCTTAGACTGTTCTACAGTTATCACAATTTCAATATTTTACCCCGAAACTAGATTAGACTATTAATAATATTAATCTTAAAGTCATGTCAATTTTGTTCAGCAGAAGTTTCGAATCACTTACAAATATCAGAAAAATTACCAAAAATTAAGGCGAATCACAGAGAAGCAGAAAAAACTATTTTGCTAGATCAATGGTTTAGGTTTACTTACAAAAAACATACGATACACCTAAGGATATTTAATATATACATAATTACACAATAGGATGTACTTTATACGACCTTATAAAAAACAGACTAAAATAAAAATCTGAAACGAATTATATAAGAATAAAATATCTAAATTATAACGTAACTTTCATACAGAGATAAGTACTACAGAGAACCTGCAAAATTGAAAGCCCTATTAGTAATTAAATTTACATTTATCCCAATATCTGCAAATTGCCCAGCGGTTTAACGACATGCCGCGCCGCCCGTTGCCCCGTCAGTCGTCATCGGGCACTTGTCGGATTGCGGGACGCGAGAGTGACCCCCACACCTCACTTCCTAAAATTTTTGTTAAAATACCTCGCATTAATTATATATAAAACTGTGTCATCCCTAACGATTTTTTATTGAAAGGGTGATGATATTGCACACATTTTTAATTCGAGTAGCAGTTCAGAATGCATTCATTCAGAGCCGAAAATTGAAGCTGTATGAGATATGTAGTAAATTAATATAAAATAAAATCGTACAATTTTGTTTCTTTTCTTCTACCTATAAAACATTATTATGCATTATAATTTTACATACAAAAAAACATTATAATGCATCAGTCGTTGGTTCTTGAAGTGACCTTGACTTTGTCCAACAGATCATGGAATAGCTAAATGTCTAAAATAGATACATGATCTCATATGTAATTCCCTGTACTATGAAATCCAGAAAACCCAGACTAGAAAAGTTCATTTCCCAAATAGATCGCACTGGGAATCGAAACTGAGACCTCCTCATCCAAAAGTATTCGTAACGGACAGCCCTGAATATATCAGCCTTGGCACCGAGATGTCTCCATTAATAGTTTATGTACAGACCGAAGTTCAATACTATTAAGAACATTCCAGACCAAAATTAGTTATAAACTTACTAAATGTCTTATTGAACATGCAAATTGGTGTAATCAAAAATACATTACCTACCATACCTCAATGATGCAAGACAAAAAACTGTAGTTACGTCATTTGGCATGCAATACAATAAAAACAGACAATGCAAATACAAGTAAAGAAAAAAATGTGTCAAATTTGCGGCTTAGCTTTAGAAGACAGAAGACTATAGAGCACATCGCCCAGATATATAATATTCTGCCATAGCCCATCCGTGCATATTTCTGCCGCCAAGCAATAATGAGCATTACTACGTTCCGGTTTTGTCGGATAAGGACACTGTTATAACTACAGGCACAAGGAACTTGTCAACTTATGTATCAGGCTGACAATCGTAGTGATAGAGCTACTTAGATCTTTACGATGTAAGGCTCTGAATGGCGTTAACCTATCACAAACTCGAATTTTTTTCCGAAATAACGTTTGTTCGAATTTACATTACACCGAAAACCGAATTATAACGAAACCGTTGTTCTTTAAGGATATGATGGAAGTTTATCGCAGACACGATTAGGTTAGGTTAGGTTAGGTTTAAAAGAAAAAACATTTACCTCTCAAAATTACTTTCGAGGTAACGAAAATTCGGCAAACGTTATTTCTCGAAGATGTCATTTCGGACTACTGATAGGCAACCCTTAATGGCACTATAACTGCTATGAACAGGCGTGTCTTACCACTGGGCACACGGCTTGTTCGTCCCGTCATCACGTCATTGTGAAATAAATAGAATCAGTTACGCATACTGAGAGTGCAGTTCCTAAAGAATTTCATCATCAACATCAGGCGATGGTTCAGGCCAAAGTCCGCCACGTTGGACCAATGTAGGTTAGGAACTTCACACGTTTTCCGAGTGTTTTCTTCACCGAAAAGCTCATGGTAAATTTCGCATGTAAATTCTGAGATACTGGGAAGTACGAGTCTGGATTTAAACAACTAGGCAACCACGGCTGTAAGTATCAAGTTTTGTTTCTGTTGTACGGACTTAACGGTTTAGTGGGCTTTATCTCGGTAACTGAGATTAGCAAAACTGAAGGATTCTCTGCAGATCTCGTCTTAAATTTAATAAAACCTCGGATTTTGTATAACGTTTTGCGAACCCCAAAACCATTACCCAATTTCAACAAGAAGGCGTTCATCAAAACGAGTATTCTCATCAGATAATAAGCACAAATTTCTTGCGCAATTTTGAAATGTAGTTAAAGTGTCTTCAATGATTATGGCAGGATTATGGCAACACTTTGGATTTAGGGGGAGTCCCTGTTCCGTCGACAATTTCGAAATGAAGTTTAGATCGTTAATAATGTTGGATCATGGAAAAATTTCCATTTTGTTAAATTCATATTTTTCAGAAAAATAAATGTTTTTCTGAATATTTTTCTACACTTGATAGTTGACACTCGTCAAAAGTTTAAGATACTGAACCAAAATGATGAAACCATCAAAAAAACTTTTTTATTTGTTTTAAATCTCATTTTACCCTAACTTGCTTTAACTACACAATTTTCTTTCTTAATTTACGCTAAATAAAACTTCAAAAAGTATATTTAAATGTAGAACATTGTGATCCTTGCATTTTTCAAATTTTTCAGAAATCGTTTTGGAACAATTTCCACTAATTGAATTTTTTCGAAAAATTACCCAACAGTAGTCATTAGTAACATTTCGTTACCTTACTTTCTCAAACTCGTATCTTAAAGATTGAAATGCAAAAAATTGATTGTATATACAAATTTTGCAGGCTGATTTCACATCACATTTCCTTTATTGTATATTATTATTATCCTATGTATATATTCCTAAAATAATGCATCCAAATTAACATCATTGATAAGAAATTTAAAATAAATAGAAAATTTTGCCATCTCCTGAATAACACCTTTCATAAAATACGAGTTTGAGAAAGTCAGGCATCGATTCGATGCAGTTGATAGCTTCGCTGCTGCAGCTAGTATTTACGCAGATATAATTTTGTATTATCTGGGGACATATTTAGAGGAACGCTAAAAGAAGGTTGAATTATAATAAAAATGTTCATAATATGTGAACCTCTGGCCATATATAATTATAATAATAATAATAAAAGTAATAATCTTTATTTTCTCTGCAAAGTTTACACTGTACACATATATTAATTATTATATGTTATAGAGCACAATTTTTGCAGAGACTGGTGCCTGAACTAGGTTGATCCTGTATTTCAGGTGGTCAGGTCTCTACCTCCGCAAAATCAATAACATTCTACATTTAAGTAGACAAAATAATGAAAGTTGGTCAGACAACATTTAAAATAACGACCGAGTTACTTAAATAATTATGCTAAAATTATGCAGTACAAAAAAAGTGCAATTGCTTGAGTGTGTGTGTGTGTGTGTGTGTGTGTGTGTGTGTGTGTGTGTGTGTG
>NW_020653900.1:3558427-3560984 GCF_003589595.1 Hyposmocoma kahamanoa | reverse complement strand
TGTGTGTGTGTGTGTGTGTGTGTGTGTGTGTGTGTGTGTGTGTGTGTTCTTAAGTTAATAAGAGCGACGACTTCACGTTTACTAACAGTACTAACCTACAACTTCAATAAATTGTTCTGTTTCGTTGTAGTTTAAGTTTATTACAAGAATACTTTGAAAAAAAAAATTATTTCAATCGTCATTTGATTTCGATTAAACATTATATATGCGGGCAGTAATAATTTATGAATGTGGTAAATATAATGCAACCTTCTATTAGCGTTTTTCTAAATAAGTCCAGAAATAAGGTTGCAACTGGCTACAACAGAAGTAATAAAAGCTTTATAATTGTCAAAGTTATATGTTTTATAGTTGTCATTAATTGTCCAATGCACTTGTAATAGAAAGCGTAAACGCGGATGACGCACTGCATCCAATTCGTATTCTTTCCGGATCTGAGACTACACAAATCTAGAAAACTCGGACCCACTTCAGATGTCGCTTGTACCGTCCGTTTCAAATTGAAAACATACGAAAATCGCTTGTACGCCTAGAGATAAAATGACACTTCGGACACCTGTAACATTTCTGATCGTCATTTCTAGGATTCGGAACTGATACGAATGAGACAAAGTGAGCAAACGCTCTAATTCGTCTACAAATGATTGAAAAATAATCTTACTTTTTTGATACGTTTCAACGTCCTCCAACTGGGCAAGCTACTTGGTCCATCGTACGAGTCATGGATTGAACTATTTCTTTAATCATCAGGCCGTTTTTTAAACCTGTAAGTGCTCCGTAAAATACCGACTGCGGGTTGTTTGCCACAGTTGGACGGTCAGTTCAATACCGTCCCGCACTAAAAAGTTTGGCAATTCGTTTTTATGCCGAACCATCAAATTGTGGAACCAACTCCCGGCACATGTATTCCCTCCCCTCTATAACATAGAATCCTTCAAACGTAGTGTGAAGAAGCATTTGGCCAGACCGGCAAAATAATAGTGACGGAGTGAAGATATTTGTGTTTTCCATCCGTTACTCTCATCTCTGGACTGTATTCGCACTTTCCATCAGGCGCGGTGCAGTCATTTTGCCGAGTCACAAAAAAAAAAAAGTTAATTCAGCATTAAGATTATCAAGTTTAGAATTAAGTTTATCAAGTTGAAAATTAAGTTTTTTTCTTTTTAATTTGTTTATTTCAGTAAAGTATAAAGGGTACAGTAACGTATAAACAATTTACAATTTACACATTAAATCACAATTCAACAGGCACAGAACGCTTCATCAGGCTAGACTACACCTATCAAAGCATTATACATTAAAAATGATATCTCATTACGTCACAATTAAATAAGAACGGTAAAAAAACACGTAATATATGAATAAAATGTGAACAATTGTAATAGAACAATTCTTTCATTGAGGGTATTTTTTTTAAATAAATATATTAGTAGTTTAGCGATCGAACATCAAAAAGTACACATTAACTGATGTGAGCCGTCGCGCCTATAAGAATCGCCTTTAAAAATAAGTTCTAATGCGTAAAAGTGTTTATATTATTTGTTTGCACTACACAGATGGCACTTGCGTTACTGAGACGGCTTACTATTTTGTCCCCAAATGGGTGGGTTAGTCCCACATGACCCCTGAGCCTCCGCGGGCACAAGCTTATGCCTAAAGCTTATTCCCCTTGTAAAAAAACTGTACGTACGGAGAAACGATCTTCCTGTTGAAATTAGGATGTTTTTTAACTTCAATAGCCTCTCGCAACATTATTTATACAAAGGCAGTGAAGAAGAAAATTGGTAACATTATCCTACATTAATCAAATAACAAGCGACTTCCGGTACAGAAACGTAAGTCGATGAAAATAAATCTAACATAATAAGATTCCATTAATCAACATGAGGTTATTCAGTGCTGAGTCTCGAAAAGACGCACATTTCAGAATGTCCGGCTTCACGGCTATTTTAGTGCTAATGACTGATGCCATAAATCAGTGCCAAAATTTTCATTATGACGTCACAAGACCAATCACAAATATTCTAAAATCTCCGGAGCAAATGAGAGATGCGGCAAAAATATTTATGTGCTTTTAATATATACGAAACAATTAACCTTCCTTTTGGCTTCTGTAGTCGGATAAAAACAGCTATAATCAAGAGATCACTAGAGAAAACTAAGAATAAACGTGACGATCCAGATGGGTGAAATACCATAGCGAATTCACAAAGTAGCTTAATTTTCCACTCATTATTTTTTCTTTCAACAAAAAATCATCATGTCGTCGTTTCCTTTACATATTTTACAAACAACTTTCAGTAAAGGTTTTTCTAATATTTATACCGTTTATAAATACAATATCCATATTAATTATATAAAATAAATTATGGACTACAAAACATCGTGGCTCTAATCCCAAAGTAAGTAAACTAAAGCACTTGTATATAGAAATCGGAAATAGCGACGATACCGAAAACATTCAGACCCGAGACAATATTGACAAGTTAGTTCTACAATAAACTGACTAACTATAACTGAATAACTGAATAACTGGGAACCTGGGACCTCATATCTA